>NC_091306.1:24952004-25039504 GCF_038502225.1 Cherax quadricarinatus | reverse complement strand
TTCGAATAGGCCACTCAAAATAATATAAAGTGCAACGAGGAGAAATTTCAACTACTCAGATATGGGATACTTGAAGAAATTAAAAATGTGTCTGGGTATACGACAAATTCTAACCATGCAATAGAGCTGAAAAGTAATGTGAAGGACATGGGAATGATAATATCAGAGGATCTCGCTTTCAGAGACCACAACAATGTATCTACCTCATCCGTTAGGAAAATGATAGGATGAATAATGAGAACCTTCAAAACTAGGGACGCCAAGCCCATGATGATTCTCTTCATATCGCTTGTGCTCTCTAAGCTGGAATACTACTGTACACTAACAGCCCCCTTCTACGCTGGCGACATTGCAGACCTGGAGAGTGTACAAAGAACTTTCACGGCATACATAAGTACGATAAGGCGCCTAAACTACTGGGAACGGCTGAAGGTCCTTGATCAGTATTCCCTCGAACGCAGGCGAGAGAGATACATGATAATATGCACTTGGAAGGTCCTGGAGGGATTTGCACCAAACCTGCACACGAAAATCACTCCCTATGAAAGCAAAAGACTCGGCAGGAGTTGCAACATTTTTCCGATGAAAGCAGGGGCGCCACGAGTGCATTGAGAGATAACACATTAAGTGTTCGGGGCCCAAGACTGTTCAGTTGCCTCCCAGGATACATAAGAGGGATTAGCAATAGACCCCTGGCTGTCTTCAAGAAGGCACTGGACAGGCATGTAAAGTCAGTACCTAACCAACCAGGCTGTGGTTCGTACGTCGGGTTGCGTGCGGCCAGCAGTAACAGCCTGGTTGATAAGACCCTGATCCACCATGAGGCCTGGTCTCAGACCGGGCCGCTTGGACGTTGACCTCCGCAACCCTCTCCAGGTAAACTCCAGGTATATATATATATATATATATATATATATATATATATATATATATATATATATATATATATATATATATATATATATATATATATATATATTTCTCATTTACGTTCTTTTTATATATATCACCTAGAACTGTCCCTTTTCCTTTGACCACTTTGTATCCATATTTTGGTAACATACGAGCACTTCGCAAGTTAAGACTATGTTTCCTCTGATCCTTCCTTTATTGATGTAAGTTACAATGTTTAACGTGTGTTGTCATTGTTCAGTTAGAATGATGGAGGTTGTGGCGGCGGCGCTGCTGACCACTGTTCTCACATAGATCATTCTGAACAAATTCGTCTTAATGTTCCTGAATTCTTTTCTTCTGTTCTGAAATGATGCAGACAGCGAAATTTACTAATTGTTTAAACTTAAATATGAAAAGCTTATTAAAACCCATAAAAGTAAATAATTTTACTCTAAATTAATTTTTCTTACCAATAATATATTAATTTTAGTTGAAGCAAATAAATTGATTAAAAAATACTTAAAAATACCTAAAAACAAAAGTGAAAATATTGCGACATGTTATGTGTGTCTGGAATACTAAAGAGAAGATGGCGTCTGGGTGTTCCTTGATGATCCACGCGTGTAGTCACCACCAACATGACTGTAATACTTGTAATTCAATTACATACGCCGCTGTGTAATTACCTATTTGTAATTATATGTATTTTAAAGTAGATTATACAGTAGACCTGTGTTCCTGGTGGCTCTTTTCCATTATTGAAGTTATATGATATATATATATTGTTTGTAATGTCTATTGGTGTTAAACAGGCAACCATGTGTGTGTGTGTGTGTGTGTGTGTGTGTACGCTTAACGTGTGTGTGTTTGTGTGTGTGTGTGTGTGTATTATGTGTGTGTTATGTGTGTGTGTGTGTGTGTGTGTGTGTGTGTACGCTTAACGTGTGTGTGTTTGTGTGTGTGTGTGTGTGTATTATGTGTGTGTTATGTGTGTGTGTGTGTGTGTGTGTGTGTGTATTATGTGTGTGTTATGTGTGTGTTATGTGTGTGTGTGTGTGTGTGTGTGTGTGTGTGTGTGTGTGTGTGTGTGTGTGTGTGTTATGTGTGTGTGTGTGTGTGTGTATTATGTGTGTGTTATGTGTGTGTGTGTGTGTGTGCGTGTGTGTGTGTGTGTATTATGTGTGTGTTATGTGTGTGTGTGTGTGTGTGTGTGTGTGTGTGTGTGTGTGTGTGTGTGTGTATTATGTGTGTGTTATGTGTGTGTGTGTGTGTGTGTGTGTGTGTGTGTGTGTGTGTGTTTTTTGTGTGTGTTTTGTGTGTGTGTGTGTGTGTGTGTGTGTGTGTGTGTGTGTGTGTGTGTGTGTATTATGTGTGTGTGTGTTATGTGTGTGTGTATGTGTGTGTGTGTGTATTATGTGTGTGTTATGTGTGTGTGTGTGTGTGTGTGTGTGTGTGTGTGTGTGTGTGTGTGTGTGTGTGTGTGTGTATTATGTGTGTGTGTGTGTGTGTGTGTGTGTGTGTGTGTGTGTGTGTGTGTGTGTGTGTGTAGTAGCTAATCTTGCGATAGTGGACAGAGGATTGAGCCTTCACCACTCCTTGTTAGTTTAAAGCTAACAGTGTGATGAGTTTGGGAGCGAGTGTGAGAAGGATTTAGCTGGCAAGGAAGGAATGATCACCGGCAGTGATAGTGGCAGCCGCTTTAAGTGGCAAGTGGTTCACAGTTCAGGAAGAAGGAAGATGAGAGTTAATAGAGGAGATGTGAAGGTAGGAAATCGATTCTCTGTTCTCCAAGACGAGTGTACTTGAGTGGTTAGTGAGGTTGAAGGTACCATTGATTCCCCTGCTAATCAAGGTAAGAATATTTTAATAGTAGGCGATTCTCAGGTAAGATATATGGACCGTGCATTTTGTAACAGAGACAGAAAGGTCAGACAGAGTGTGCCTTCCTGGAGCTGGTGTTGGTGACATAGTCAGCAGGTTGGATAATATTATGGCAGGTAATGGGAACAAGCCCATTATCTGTCTTAGTGCTGGGGGTAATGACATTTGGAAGGGCAGGAGACAGGAGCTGCTGGATAAGTACAGGTCAGCCATAGAAGTAGTTAGGTCTAAGGGAGGGATCCCAGTTATATGTAGCATTTTGCCTAGAAAGGGAGTGGGCAATGAATGGATGTCTACGGCAATTGGTATAAATTGCTGGCTAGACAGACACTGCAAGGAACTCGCAATCCCATTCATTGATAACTGGGACCTATTCTTTGGCAAACGTGATATGTATGCAAGGGATGGGGTTCATCTCTCTGGGGATGGAGTGGTTACATTAGCCAATTCAATTGAGAGGGTAATTGATGACTTGTCTAGGAATTTAAACTGATAGATTATAGAGGTATGGGTGTTTGTGGGAAAAAATCAGGCTGCAGCATTAGGGTTAAAAACAGCAGTTATTACCGGGATACCTCAGGGATATGTTTAAAAGACAGTATTCAAAATAAAGTTGCTAGTAATGGCAAATCAATTGATCAACAAACAAAGAGGGACAGTAGAGGGCAACGAGTGACTAGCTCCCTTAAGGTTTACTATACAAATAGTAGGAGTCTAAGAAATGAGATAGATGAGCTAAGATTACCTGCAGGTGTAGGTAATATAGATATTATTGGTATAACAGAGACCTGGTTCAACCTGAAAGATAGAGAAATGCCTTCTGAATGCAGCATACAGGGTTATAAACTATTCCACACTGATAGGGTCAACAGGAAGGGTGGTGGAGTGGCGATGTATGTCAGAGAAAATTTAAAGTGTTGTCTTAGACATGATATAAGATTAGAAACATCGAACACAGAATCTGTTTGGCTACAGTTTCTCGAGGGACATGACAAATTAATTTTGGGTATGATTTATAGGCCCCCAAACCTTGATAGGGAGTGCAGTAAGCTGTTATGGGACGAAATTCATAAGGCATCTAGATATGAAAATGTTGTATTAATGGGAGATTTTAACTTTAGACAAATTGATTGGAACAATATGACAGGAAATTTTGAGTCTAGTGACTTTCTTGATACGGTTCAGGATTGCTTTTTAGAACAGGTTGTGACAGAACCAACTAGAGGAAACAGTCTGCTTGACTTTGTTCTTGCCAACAAAGATTCACTAATTAATAATCTTGAGGTTAATGATGAGCTTGGGGAAAGTGATCACAAATCACTTAGTTTCAATATATCATGGAATTACCCAGATAACTGCAATCAAATCTCTGTCCCAGATTTTCGCTTGGCTGACTTCATGGGACTGAAAAATTACCTGGGTGGGCTAAATTGGGATGTCCTGACTATTGGTCAGGTAGGTGATCTTGGTTGCCAATATGACTTTTTTCAAAGCATAGTTCTAGCTGCCCAGACAACTTTTGTTCCAAGTAGGGAAATTAGATCTAACAAAAATGATCCCAGATGGATGAACAATAGATTAAAACATCTCATTGGTCAAAAGAGAGGCATATATAGGAGTATCAAAAGAGGGGATGGGCAGTTAAGAAATCAATCTATTCAATTAAAGAGAGGAATAAAGAAAGGAATAAGAAAAGCGAAAAGAGATTATGAGGGTAAGGTCGCAAGGGATTCAAAGACTAACCCAAAAGGGATCTTTCAGGTATACAGAAGTAAGATTAGGGACAAGATTGACTCACTTAAGAGTAACTCTGGTCAGATCACTGACAGTGATAAGGATATGTGTGAAATTCTCAATACCTACTTCCTCTCAGATTTCACCCAGGAAAAAACTAGCGATATTCATGAAATAATAGATTATGTAGAACAGGATGATAATAAACTATGTACGATTGCGGTAACTAGTGACATGGTCCTCAGACAAATAGAGAAACTAAAACCTAACACATCCCCAGGTCCTGATGAACTGTTTGCAAGGGTGTTAAAGGAATGTAAAGAAGAACTTACCATACCTTTGGCTAATCTTTTTAACATATCACTACAAACTGGCATAGTGCCTGATAAGTGGAAAATGGCAAATGTAATACCTATTTACAAGGCAGTGGATAGGTCCTTGGCTTCGAACTATAGACCAATAAGACTCACGAAATCGTAATGACACGATTGCAAACATACCATACCCCGGCCGGGATTGAACCCGCGGTCAGAGAGTCTCAAAACTCCAGCCCGTCGCGTTAGCCACTAAACCAGCTAGCCACAATAAGATTCGTCCAACTAGGTATATTTCTACACCATAGGAAGGTTAGCACAGGCACCACTGTGACCACAAATGCAAGTCAACATGTCAACATGTCTCACGAAATCGTAATGACACGATTGTGGCTAGCTGGTCTAGTGGCTAACGCGACGGGCTGGAGTTTTGAGACTCTCTGACCACGGGTTCAATCCCGGCCGGGGTATGGTTTGTTTGCAGTCGTGTCATTACGATTTTGTGAGTCATGTTGACGGCAGTGAAGAGACTTGAGCTAGAGTTCGTCACGGCCACGCTAGCTGGAGATTCGTCTGTAAAAACTTGCATTTGTGGTCACAGTGGTGCCTGTGCTAACCTTCCTATGGTGTAGAAATATACCTAGTTGGACGAATCTTATTGTGGCTAGCTGGTTTAGTGGCTAACGCGACGGGCTGGAGTTTTGAGACTCTCTGACCGCGGGTTCAATCCCGGCCGGGGTATGGTTAGACCAATAAGCCTTACCTCCATAGTGGGAAAATTTATGGAATCAATAATTGCCGAAGCAATTCGTAGCCATCGTGACAGGCACAGATTGATTAATGAATCTCAACACGGTTTTACAAAGGGACGTTCCTGTCTTACGAATTTACTAACTTTTTTCACTAAGGTGTTTGAGGAGGTAGATCATGGTAATGAATATGATATTGTATATATGGACTTCAGTAAGGCTTTCGATAGAGTTCCACACCAGAGGCTATTGAGGAAACTTAAGGCACTCGGAATAGGAGGAGAAATTTTTTCCTGGGTAGAGGTATGGCTGACAAATAGACAGCAGAGAGTTTGCATAAATGGGGAGAAATCAGAATGGGGGCACGTAACAAGCGGTGTTCCTCAGGGGTCAGTGTTGGGCCCGTTGTTGTTCACAATTTACGTAAACGACATAGACGAGGGAATAAATAGCGACATAAGCAAATTTGCTGATGACACCAAAATAGGCCGTCCAATTCATTTTAATGAGGACACTAGAGCACTCCAGGATGATTTGAATAGACTGACGCAATGGTCGGAGAAGTGGCAGATGCAGTTTAATATTGACAAATGTAAAGTTCTAAATGTTGGACAGGTAAATAATCATGCCACATATAAACTAAATAATGTAGATCTTAATACTACTGATTGCGAAAAGGATTTAGGAGTTCTGGTTAGCAGTAATCTAAAACCAAGACAACAGTGCATTAGTGTTCGCAATAAAGCTAACAGAATTCTTGGCTTTATATCTAGAAGTATGCAAAACAACCACTGTGAAAGACTAGAGAAATTCCAAGCGCATTCGTGACTACTCACATTATGAGTGTAGTAGTCACGAAAGCGCTTGGAATTTCTCTATTCTTTCACAGTGGTTGTTTTGCATATTCTGAAATCACCTATTTACTGTGATCTTATTGCATCTAGAAGTATAAATAATAGAAGTCCTCAGGTTGTTCTTCAACTCTATGTATCCTTGGTTAGGCCTCATTAGGTTATGCTGCTCAATTCTGGTCCCGGTATTACAGAATGGATATAAATGCTCTGGAAAACGTACAGAGGAGGATGACAGAGATGATTCCATGTATCAGAAATCTTCCCTATGAGGATAGACTGAGGACCCTGAATCTGCACTCTCTCGAAAGGCGTAGAATTAGGGGGAATATGATCGAGGTGTATAAATGGAAAACAGGAATGAATAAAGGGGATGTAAATAGCGTGCTGAAAATTTCCAGCCAAGACAGGACTCGCAGGTTTGAAGTTGGAAAAATTCAGATTCAGGAAGGATATAGGAAAGCACTGGTTTGGTAATAGAGTTGTGGATGAGTGGAACAAACTCCCCAGTACAGTTATTGAGGCTAAAACGTGTAGTTTTAAAAAATAGGTTAGATAAATATATGAGTGGGTGTGGGTGGGTGTGAGTTGGACCTGACTAGCTTGTGCTGCTGGGTCTGGTGCATTGCTCTATTCTTGAGTGGAGGTGACCAGACTGGGTGGGTCATTGGGCTAATCCGGGGTATTTCCTGCGGCTGTGTTTCGCTCAAGAGCTTCTTTAAGTCAATATTACCTTGACAAAGTCATGTGTGCAGATCAGCCTTTTACCTAACACATTAATGCTTGTAATATTACCTTAACGGCATGTAATACTGACATGTAGATGAGTCAGACACATTCGCAACTGTTGGTATCTTTACTGATGAGATGTTTCACCCGTTCAGCTGGTTTCTTCCTTCGAAATAATAACGAGACATCAAAAAAGGTCGTGGAGATGTATATTTGAAGGAATCAGTCTCTCACTTCTGAAGCTGATCACACACAAAGGCTGAAGGACTGACCACCGCAAAGTTACTCCTTTCCTCTGTATTTCGACTGAAGAAACCTGCAGAGCAGGCGAAACATCTCGTTAGTACGGAAACAAATTGTTGCACCTGTCTCTGGAGTCTTCTTTATCTAGAGTCTACACCTTAACATTTTTGCCCAAGTTATAACTTGAGGCCGGAAGGTGCAGTTGTGGAGAGTTGGACGCAGTCTCCAGTCCAGGAGGAAGTGGTTAAGTAATGAGGATGAGGGGGGGGGGTACTCCCATCTCATCTCTCTTTCAGGCTCTGAAAATGAGTTGTTGTGTCGTCTGAAGGATGACGTCCTTGAACCAGACCTTCCTCGGAATCGACTCGTGAAGTGTAGAACAATGTTAAGAACCTGCACACACACACACACACACACACACACACACACACACACACACACACACACCAAACAGGGGTAGTGTCTAATCGACATGTACCTAGGACAAAATGGTAACACACACAAACGCTCGCGGCAGCGACGCCAGAAAGTATTTCTTTAGACTTCCAGTAGTTAGGTATTAGGACAGTCTGCATGAGGAGGCAGTGAAAGCAGTCAGTACATAGTTTTAAAAGTAGCTGTGACAGGGCACATGAAATCAGAAATAGTGTGTAATCGGGGCCAGGAGCCGCGACTAGACCCTGCATCCACAACTAGGCAAGCACACACAAAGCTCTCATATATCTGTGTAGTGAAATGTTAAAAGTATATGTAAATATATTACGCTCATCGTGGAATACACAGTTGTGGTACGGCGGCGGCACCACCTTTAAAATTAAAGTTTTATTTAGTAAACTTCACAGACGTTCAGCCAAGTAGATTCCTGACTTAAAAAAATTATGCGAGTCAAGAAAGATTAAAGGCAGAGGAAATGCCCTGGTTGAAGGAGCGCGGGAGAGATTACAACATTACTCTGATAAAAGTTGGAGGAGGAGAAGAAATAAGATAACAATATACGCTGATGGAAGCTGGAGGAGGAGAGGAGAACATATAAGATAACATACACTGATGAAAGAATGTCGAATAGCAGATAAGGTAAATCTCTAGGTGCCGTGAATGTAAAGAATAAGAGACCTTCAACTATGTGAGAAGCAGAAATAGATAACTGTGGTAGATAATGCACAAAGTCTGATGTAGAATATGAAAGGATTTTGTATAGTATTTCTACACATGTAGAGTGATGGTGAGGGGTAAACCCACACGTAGACAGGAAACAACATTGATAATGAGACTGTATATTTCGATTTCAGCTGGAGTCCTCATGACTCACGAAGTCGTAATAACAAGATTGAAAACAAACCAGGGTACGGGTGGGGCTCTAACTCATGTCAAGTGAGTCGTAAAACTCAAAGGCAAAGCGTAAGACATTGGGCCAGCTGGCTGCAATAAGACTGATCTAACTACGTATATTTATAAACCATAGGGAGGTTAGCATGGGCTCCACTGTGACCACAAATGCAACTTTTTAAGATGAGTCTCCCGCCAGCGTGACCGTGACGAACTCTAGCTCAAGTCCTCTCAAAGCCGTTATCTTGACTCACTTGCCATGAGTTCGAGCTCCACCGGTGCTGTGGTTTAAAATCGTCATCATCAGATTGTACAATGAAGGAAGGAGGGTAACATACATAGGAATTAAAAGGCAGGTGAAGAGGTAAATTAAGAAGTATAGTAAACTGTTGGTTGACGTCAGTAGACTCACTGAAGGTTGGTAGACTAGACATGTAAGAGCTAGGCTTGAGAAGCACCAGACAAGCATAGGCCAGTAGGCCTACAGCAGGGCTCCAGTACAGTGCTCATGTGCTATCACATAGTGTTAGCATAGGAGTTTGTTCTCTTAATTCGGATCAAACATGATTACCTCCCATTCCACAAGTGCTGTGTCACCTCTACGGGTTTACCACTACTTTCTGACTGGTTATGTTAGCCTGTGACGCACACTGCTGAGCCTGTGACGCACACTGCTGAGCCTGTGACGCACACTGCTGAGCCTGTGACGCACACTGCTGAGCCTGTGACGCACACTGCTGAGCCTGTGACGCACACTGCAGAGCCAACGACGCACACCGCAGAGTCAGCGACGCACACTGCTGAGCCTGTGACGCACTGCTGAGCCTGCGATGCACACTGCTGAGCCTGCGACGCACACTGCTGAGCCTGCGACACACACTGCTGAGCCTGCGACGCACACTGCTGAGCCTGCGACACACACTGCTGAACCACCGACGCACACTGCTGAGCCAGCGATGCACACTGCTGAGCCTGTGATGCACACTGCAGAGCCAACGACGCACACTGCAGAGTCAGCGACGCACACTGCTGAGCCTGTGACACACATTGCTGAACCAGCGACACACACTGCTGAACCAGCGACGCACACTGCTGAACCAGCGACACACACTGCTGAGCCTGCGACACACACTGCTGAGCCTGCGACGCACACTGCTGAGCCTGCGACACACACTGCTGAACCACCGACGCACACTGCTGAGCCAGCGACGCACACTGCTGAGCCTGTGATGCACACTGCAGAGCCAACGACGCACACTGCAGAGTCAGCGACGCACACTGCTGAGCCTGTGACGCACACTGCTGAGCCTGTGACGCACACTGCTGAGCCTGTGATGCACACTGCTGAGCCTGTGACGCACACTGCTGAGCCTGTGACGCACACTGCTGAGCCTGTGACGCACACTGCAGAGCCAACGACGCACACCGCAGAGTCAGCGACGCACACTGCTGAGCCTGTGACGCACTGCTGAGCCTGCGATGCACACTGCTGAGCCTGCGACGCACACTGCTGAGCCTGCGACACACACTGCTGAGCCTGCGACGCACACTGCTGAGCCTGCGACACACACTGCTGAACCACCGACGCACACTGCTGAGCCAGCGACGCACACTGCTGAGCCTGTGATGCACACTGCAGAGCCAACGACGCACACTGCAGAGTCAGCGACGCACACTGCTGAGCCTGTGACACACACTGCTGAACCAGCGACACACACTGCTGAACCAGCGACGCACACTGCTGAACCAGCGACACACACTGCTGAGCCTGCGACACACACTGCTGAGCCTGCGACGCACACTGCTGAGCCTGCGACACACACTGCTGAACCACCGACGCACACTGCTGAGCCAGCGACGCACACTGCTGAGCCTGTGATGCACACTGCAGAGCCAACGACGCACACTGCAGAGTCAGCGACGCACACTGCTGAGCCTGTGACGCACACTGCTGAACCAGCGACACACACTGCTGAACCAGCGACACACACTGCTGAACCAGCGACGCACACTGCTGAACCAGCGACACACACTGCTGAGCCTGTGATGCATACTGCTGAGCCTGCGATGCACACTGCTGAGACTGTGACGCACACTGCTGAGTCTGTGACGCAGACTGCTGAGCCAGCGACGCACACTGCTGAGCCTGTGACGCACACTGCAGAGCCTGTGATGCACACTGCTGAGTCTGTGATGCACACTGCTGAACCAGCGACGCACACTGCTGAGCCAGCGACGCACACTGCAGAGCCTGTGATGCACACTGCTGAACCAGCGACGCACACTGCTGAGTCTGTGATGCACACTGCTGAGCCTGTGATGCACACTGCTGAACCAGCGACGCACACTGCTGAGCCTGTGACGCAAACTGCTGAACCAGCGACGCACACTGCTGAGCCAGCGACGCACACTGCTGAGCCAGCGACGCACACTGCTGAGCCTGTGATGCACACTGCTGTGCCTGTGATGCACACTGCTGAGCCAGCGACGCACACTGCTGAGCCAGCGACGCACACTGCTGAGCCTGTGACGCACACTGCTGAGCCTGTGACACACACTGCTGAGCCTGCTATGCACACTGCTGAGCCTGCGACGCACACTGCTGAGCCAGCGATGCACACTGCTGAGCCAGCGACACACACTGCTGAGCTAGCGACGCACACTGCTGAGCCAGCGACACACACTGCTGAGCTAGCGACGCACACTGCTGAGCCTGCGACGCACACTGCTGAGCCTGCGACGCACACTGCTGAGCCTGCGACGCACAGTGCTGAGCCTGCGACGCACACTGCTGAGCCTGCGACGCACACTGCTGAGCCTTCGACGCACAGTGCTGAGCCTGCGACGCACAGTGCTGAGCCTGCGACGCACAGTGCTGAGCCTGCGACGCACACTGATGAGCCTGCGACGCACACTGCTGAGCCTGCGACGCACAGTGCTAGGTCTCCTTATTTTTCACGAATTAGCAGCTTAAGCTATGGCTGTCAGGAAACCCATTAATAAACAGTTTAAGCTGGGGCTGCCGGCAAACCCAATAATAAGCAGTTTAAGCTGGGTCTGCCGGCAAACCCATTAATAAACAGTTTAAGCTGGGTCTGCCGGCAAACCCATTAATAAATAGTTTAAGCTGGGGCTGCCGGCAAACCCATTAATAAACAGTTTAAGCCGAGGCTGCCAGCAAACCCATTAATAAACAGTTCAAGCTGGGGCTGCCGGCAAACCCATTAATAAACAGTTTAAGCTAGGGCTGTTGGCAAACCCATTAATAAACAGTTTAAGCTGGGGAAGCCGCCAAACCCATTAATAAGCAGCTTAAGCTGGGAAAGCCGCCAAACCCATTAATAAGCAGTTTAAGCTGGGGCTGCCGCCAAACCCATTAATAAACAGTTTAAGCTGAGGCCGCCGGCAAACCCATTAATAAGCAGTTTAAGCTGGGGCTGCCGCCAAACCCATTAATAAGCAATTTAAGCTGGGGAAGCCGCCAAACCCATTAATAAGCAGTTTAAGCTGGGGCTGCAGCCAAACCCATTAATAAGCAGTTTAAGCTGGGGAAGCCGTCAAACCCATTAATAAGCAGTTTAAGCTGGGGAAGCCGCCAAACCCATTAATAAGCAGTTTAAGCTGGGAAAGCCGCCAAACCCATTAATAAGCAGTTTAAGCTGGGGAAGCCGCCAAACCCATTAATAAGCAGTTTCAGCTGGGGAAGCCGCCAAACCCATTAATAAGCAGTTTAAGCTGGGGAAGTCGTCAAACCCATTAATAAGCAGTTTAAGCTGGGGAAGCCGCCAAACCCATTAATAAGCAGTTTAAGCTGGAGAAGCCGCCAAACCCATTAATAAGCAGTTTAAGCTGGGGAAGCCGCCAAACCCATTAATAAGTAGTTTAAGCTGGGGAAGCAGCCAAACCCATTAATAAGCAGTTTAAGCTGGGGAAGCCGCCAAACCCATTAATAAGCAGTTTAAGCTGGGGAAGCCGCCAAACCCATTAATAAGCAGTTTAAGCTGGGGAAGCCGCCAAACCCATTAATAAGCAGTTTAAGCTGGGAAAGCCGCCAAACCCATTAATAAGCAGTTTAAGCTGGGAAAGCCGCCAAACCCATTAATAAGCAGTTTAAGCTGGGGAAGCCGCCAAACCCATTAATAAGCAGTTTAAGCTGGGGAAGCCGCCAAACCCATTAATAAGCAGTTTAAGCTGGGGAAGTCGCCAAACCCATTAATAAGCAGTTTAAGCTGGGGAAGCCGCCAAACCCATTAATAAGCAGTTTAAGCTGGGGAAGCCGCCAATCCCATTAATAAGCAGTTTAAGCTGGGGAAGCCGCCAAACCCATTAATAAGCAGTTTAAGCTGGGGAAGCCGCCAAACCCATTAATAAGTAGTTTAAGCTGGGGAAGTCGCCAAACCCATTAATAAGCAGTTTAAGCTGGGGAAGTCGCCAAACCCATTAATAAGCAGTTTAAGCTGGGGAAGCCGCCAAACCCATTAATAACAGTTTAAGCTGGGGAAGCCGCCAAACCCATTAATAAGTAGTTTAAGCTGGGGAAGTCGCCAAACCCATTAATAAGCAGTTTAAGCTGGGGAAGTCGCCAAACCCATTAATAAGCAGTTTAAGCTGGGGAAGTCGCCAAACCCATTAATAAGCAATTTAAACTGGGGAAGTCGCCAAACCCATTAATAAGCAGTTAAAGCTGGGGAAGTCGCCAAACCCATTAATAAGCAGTTTAAGCTGGGGAAGTCGCCAAACCCATTAATAAGCAGTTTAAGCTGGGGAAGTCGCCAAACCCATTAATAAGCAGTTTAAGCTGGGGAAGTCGCCAAACCCATTAATAAGCAGTTTAAGCTGGGGAAGTCGCCAAACCCATTAATAAGCAGTTTAAGCTGGGGAAGCCGCGAAACCCATTAATAAGCAGTTTAAGCTGGAGAAGTCGCCAAACCCATTAATAAGCAGTTTAAGCTGGGGAAGTCGCCAAACCCATTAATAAGCAGTTTAAGCTGGGGAAGTCGCCAAACCCATTAATAAGCAGTTTAAGCTGGGGAAGTCGCCAAACCCATTAATAAGCAGTTTAAGCTGGGGAAGCCGCCAAACCCATTAATAAGCAGTTTAAGCTAGGGAAGTCGCCAAACCCATTAATAAGCAGTTTAAGCTGGGGAAGCCGCCAAACCCATTAGTAAGCAGTTTAAGCTAGGGAAGCCGCCAAACCCATTAATAAGCAGTTTAAGCTGGGAAAGCTGCCAAACCCATTAATAAGCAGTTTAAGCTGTGGAAGCCGCCAAACCCATTAATAAGCAGTTTAAGCTGGGAAAGCTGCCAAACCCATTAATAAGCAGTTTAAGCTGGGAAAGCTGCCAAACCCATTAATAAGCAGTTTAAGCTGGGAAAGCTGCCAAACCCATTAATAAGCAGTTTAAGCTGGGAAAGCTGCCAAACCCATTAATAAGCAGTTTAAGCTGGGGAAGCCGCCAAACCCATTAATAAGCAGTTTAAGCTGGGGAAGCCGCCAAACCCATTAATAAGTAGTTTAAGCTGGGGAAGCCGCCAAACCCATTAATAAGCAGTTTAAGCTGGGAAAGCTGCCAAACCCATTAATAAGCAGTTTAAGCTGGGAAAGCTGCCAAACCCATTAATAAGCAGTTTAAGCTGGGGAAGCCGCCAAACCCATTAATAAGCAGTTTAAGCTGGGGAAGCTGCCAAACCCATTAATAAGCAGTTTAAGCTGGGGAAGCTGCCAAACCCATTAATAAGCAGTTTAAGCTGGGGAAGCCGCCAAACCCATTAATAAACAGTTTAAGCTGGGGAAGCTGCCAAACCCATTAATAAGCAGTTTAAGCTGGGGAAGCTGCCAAACCCATTAATAAGCAGTTTAAGCTGGGAAAGCTGCCAAACCCATTAATAAGCAGTTTAAGCTGGGGAAGCCGCCAAACCCATTAATAAGCAGTTTAAGCTGGGGAAGTCAGAAAACTCAACGTTTCGATAATAGACAAACGTGAAAATAATTATTGTGTTCGTGTGATAAAGATGTTAAGAAGATAAGAAAGAAGGAACACTGTATTCAGCTTAAATAGGAATTAACTCTCTCTGTTTACACAGGCTTCTGTGGGGTTAAGCTTAGGTTCCTAACTTTATTTACAAGTTAATTAATAGTTGTTATCTACATCAGCTCTCTCTCTCTCTCTCTCTCTCTCTCTCTCTCTCTCTCTCTCTCTCTCTCTCTCTCTCTCTCTCTCTCTCTCTCTCTCTCTCTCTCTCTCTCTCTCATATGGAGTAGGCAAGAGAGGAAATAAGAAAGCCTACAATAATTAAGGGAAATGACCCAAAATTGGATCAATTTGCTTAGGAAATGAGGTAAAGTAAACCTGTGGGAAATGACAAGGTTGACAGGAGACTGAGAGATGGAACTGCCCCGCAAGACTACATATATGACACTTAAAAATGATATATATATATATATATATATATATATATATATATATATATATATATATATATATATATATATATATATATATATATATTATATATATACACACATATATATATATATATATAAAAGCTGTGATGATGGTGTGAGTACTGGTAGCTGTGATGGTGGTGTGAGTATTTGTGGCTATGATGATGGTGTGAGTACTGGTAACTGTGATGGTGGTGCGAGTACTGGTAGGTTTGATGGTGGCGTGAGTACTGGTAGCTGTGATGGTGGTGTGAGTATTGGTGGCTATGATGATGGTGTGAGTACTGGTAACTGTGATGGTGGTGCGAGTACTGGTAGCTGTGATGGTGGTGTGAGTACTGGTAGCTGTGGTGGTGGTGTGAGTACTGGTAGCTGTGATGGTGGCGTGAGTACTGGTAGCTGTGATGGTGGTGTGAGTACTGGTAGCTGTGATGGTGGTGTGAGTACTGGTAGCTGTGATGGTGGTGTGAGTACTGGTAGCTTTGATGGTGGTGTGAGTACTGGTAGCTGTGATGGTGGTGCGAGTACTGGTAGCTGTGACGGTGGTGTGAGTACTGGTAGCTGTGATGGTGGTGTGAGTACTGGTAGCTGTGATGATGGTGTGAGTACTGGTAGCTGTGACGGTGGTGTGAGTACTGGTAGCTGTGACGGTGGTGTGAGTACTGGTAGCTGTGATGATGGTGTGAGTACTGGTAGCTGTGACGGTGGTGTGAGTACTGGTAGCTGTGACGGTGGTGTGAGTACTGGTAGCTGTGACGGTGGTGTGAGTACTGGTAGCTGTGACGGTGGTGTGAGTACTGGTAGCTGTGATGGTCGTGGATTTACTGGTAGCTGTTATGGTCGTGGTTTTACTGGTAGCTGTTATGGTCGTGGTTTTACTGGTAGCTGTGATGGTCTTGGGTTTACCGGTAGCTGTTATGGTCGTGGTTTTACTATTAGCTGTGATGGTCGTGGATTTACTGGTAGCTGTTATGGTCGTGGTTTTACTGGTAGCTGTTATGGTCGTGGTTTTACTGGTAGCTGTGATGGTCTTGGGTTTACAGGTAGCTGTTACTATCGTGGTTTTACTGGTAGCTGTGATGGTCGTGGGTTTACCGGTAGCTGTTACTATCGTGGTTTTACTGGTAGCTGTGATGGTCGTGGGTTTACCGGTAGCTGTTATGGTCGTGGTTTTATTGGTAGCTGGGATGGTCGTGAGTTTTCTGGTAGCTGTTATGGTCGTGGTTTTACTGGTAGCTGTGATGGTCGTGGGTTTACCGGTAGCTGTTATGGTCGTAGTTTTACTGGTAGCTGTGCTGGTCGTGGATTTACCGGTAGCTGTTACTGTCGTGGTTTTACTGGTAGCTGTGATGGTTGTGGGTTCACTGGTAGCTGTTATGGTCGTGGTTTTACTGGTAGCTGTTATGGTCGTGGTTTTACTGGTAGTTGTGATGGTCGTGGGTTTACTGGTAGCTGTTACGGTCGTGGGTTTAATGGTAGCTGTTATGGTCGTGGTTTTACTGGTAGCTGTTACGGTTGTGGTTTTACTGGTAGTTGTGATGGTCGTGGGTTTACTGGTAGTTCTTATGGTCGTGGGTTTACTGGTAGTTGTGATGGTCGTGGGTTTACTGGTAGTTGTGATGGTCGTGGGTTTATTGGTAGTTGTTATGGTCGTGGGTATACTGGTAGTTGTTATGGTCGTGGGTTTACTGGTAGTTGTTGTGGTCGTGGGTTTACTGGTAGTTGTGATGGTCGTGGGTTTACTGGTAGTTGTTATGGTCGTGGGTTTACTGGTAGTTGTGATGGTCGTGGGTTTACTGGTAGTTGTGATGGTCGTGGGTTTACTGGTAGCTGTTATGGTCGTGGGTTTACTGGTAGTTGTGATGGTCGTGGGTTTACTGGTAGTTGTGATGGTCGTGGGTTTACTGGTAGTTGTTATGGTTGTGGGTTTACTGGTAGTTGTGATGGTCGTGGGTTTACTGGTAGTTGTTGTGGTCGTGGGTTTACTGGTAGTTGTGATGGTCGTGGGTTTACTGGTAGTTGTTATGGTCGTGGGTTTACTGGTAGTTGTGATGGTCGTGGGTTTACTTGTAGTTGTGATGGTCGTGGGTTTACTGGTAGTTGTTATGATCGTGGGTTTACTGGTAGTTGTGATGGTCGTGGGTTTACTGGTAGTTGTGATGGTCGTGGGTTTACTGGTAGTTGTTATGGTTGTGGGTTTACTGGTAGTTGTTGTGGTCGTGGGTTTACTGGTAGTTGTTGTGGTCGTGGGTTTACTGGTAGTTGTTGTGGTCGTGGGTTTACTGGTAGTTGTGATGGTCGTGGGTTTACTGGTAGTTGTTATGGTCGTGGGTTTACTGGTAGTTGTTACGGTCGTGGGTTTACTGGTAGTTGTGATGGTCGTGGGTTTAGTGGTAGTTGTTATGGTCGTGGGTTTACTGGTAGTTGTGGTCGTGGGATTACTGGTAGTTGTGATGGTCGTGGGTTTACTGGTAGTTGTGATGGTCGTGGGTTTACTGGTAGTTGTTGTGGTCGTGGGTTTACTGGTAGTTGTTGTGGTCGTGGGTTTACTGGTAGTTGTGATGGTCGTGGGTTTACTGGTAGTTGTTGTGGTCGTGGGTTTACTGGTAGTTGTGATGGTCGTGGGTTTACTGGTAGTTGTTATGGTCGTGGGTTTACTGGTAGTTGTGATGGTCGTGGGTTTACTGGTAGTTGTGATGGTCGTGGGTTTACTGGTAGTTGTTATGATCGTGGGTTTACTGGTAGTTGTGATGGTCGTGGGTTTACTGGTAGTTGTGATGGTCGTGGGTTTACTGGTAGTTGTGATGGTCGTGGGTTTACTGGTAGTTGTGATGGTCGTGGGTTTACTGGTAGTTGTTATGGTCGTGGGTTTACTGGTAGTTGTGATGGTCGTGGGTTTACTGGTAGTTATGGTCGTGGGTTTACTGGTAGTTGTGATGGTCGTGGGTTTACTGGTAGTTGTTATGGTCGTGGGTTTACTGGTAGTTGTGATGGTCGTGGGTTTACTGGTAGTTGTGATGGTCGTGGGTTTACTGGTAATTGTTATGGTCGTGGGTTTACTGGTAGTTGTGATGGTCGTGGGTTTATTGGTAGTTGTGATGGTCGTGGGTTTACTGGTAGTTGTGATGGTCGTGGGTTTACTGGTAGTTGTGATGGTCGTGGGTTTACTGGTAGTTGTGATGGTCGTGGGTTTACTGGTAGTTGTGATGGTCGTGGGTTTACTGGTAGTTCTTATGGTCGTGGGTTTACTGGTAGTTGTGATGGTCGTGGGTTTACTGGTAGTTGTGATGGTCGTGGGTTTACTGGTAGCTGTTATGGTCGTGGGTTTACTGGTAGTTGTGATGGTCGTGGGTTTACTGGTAGTTGTGATGGTCGTGGGTTTACTGGTAGTTGTGATGGTCGTGGGTTTACTGGTAGTTGTGATGGTCCTGGGTTTACTGGTAGTTGTGATGGTCGTGGGTTTACTGGTAGTTATGGTCGTGGGTTTACTGGTAGTTGTGATGGTCGTGGGTTTATTGGTAGTTGTGATGGTCGTGGGTTTACTGGTAGTTGTGATGGTCGTGGGTTTACTGGTAGTTGTGATGGTCGTGGGTTTACTGGTAGTTGTGATGGTCGTGGGTTTACTGGTAGTTGTGATGGTCGTGGGTTTACTGGTAGTTGTGATGGTCGTGGGTTTACTGGTAGTTGTGATGGTCGTGGGTTTACTGGTAGTTGTGATGGTCGTGGGTTTACTGGTAGTTGTGATGGTCGTGGGTTTACTGGTAGTTGTGATGGTCGTGGGTTTACTGGTAGTTGTGATGGTCGTGGGTTTACTGGTAGTTGTGATGGTCGTGGGTTTACTGGTAGTTGTGATGGTCGTGGGTTTACTGGTAGTTGTGATGGTCGTGGGTTTACTGGTAGTTGTGATGGTCGTGGGTTTACTGGTAGTTGTGATGGTCGTGGGTTTACTGGTAGTTGTGATGGTCGTGGGTTTACTGGTAGTTGTGATGGTCGTGGGTTTACTGGTAGTTGTGATGGTCGTGGGTTTACTGGTAGTTGTGATGGTCGTGGGTTTACTGGTAGTTGTGATGGTCGTGGGTTTACTGGTAGTTGTGATGGTCGTGGGTTTACTGGTAGTTGTGATGGTCGTGGGTTTACTGGTAGTTGTGATGGTCGTGGGTTTACTGGTAGTTATGGTCGTGGGTTTACTGGTAGTTGTGATGGTCGTGGGTTTATTGGTAGTTGTGATGGTCGTGGGTTTACTGGTAGTTGTGATGGTCGTGGGTTTACTGGTAGTTGCGATGGTCGTGGGTTTACTGGTAGTTATGGTCGTGGGTTTACTGGTAGTTGTGATGGTCGTGGGTTTATTGGTAGTTGTGATGGTCGTGGGTTTACTGGTAGTTGTGATGGTCGTGGGTTTACTGGTAGTTGTGATGGTCGTGGGTTTACTGGTAGTTGTGATGGTCGTGGGTTTACTGGTAGTTGTGATGGTCGTGGGTTTACTGGTAGTTGTGATGGTCGTGGGTTTACTGGTAGTTGTGATGGTCGTGGGTTTACTGGTAGTTGTGATGGTCGTGGGTTTACTGGTAGTTGTGATGGTCGTGGGTTTACTGGTAGTTGTGATGGTCGTGGGTTTACTGGTAGTTGTGATGGTCGTGGGTTTACTGGTAGTTGTGATGGTCGTGGGTTTACTGGTAGTTGTGATGGTCGTGGGTTTACTGGTAGTTGTGATGGTCGTGGGTTTACTGGTAGTTGTGATGGTCGTGGGTTTACTGGTAGTTGTGATGGTCGTGGGTTTACTGGTAGTTGTGATGGTCGTGGGTTTACTGGTAGTTGTGATGGTCGTTGGTTTACTGGTAGTTGTTATGGTCGTGGGTTTACTGGTAGTTGTGATGGTCGTGGGTTTACTGGTAGTTGTGATGGTCGTGGGTTTACTGGTAGTTGTGATGGTCGTGGGTTTACTGGTAGTTGTGATGGTCGTGGGTTTACTGGTAGTTGTGAAGGTCGTGGGTTTACTGGTAGTTGTGATGGTCGTGGGTTTACTGGTAGTTGTGATGGTCGTGGGTTTACTGGTAGTTGTGATGGTCGTGGGTTTACTGGTAGTTGTGATGGTCGTGGGTTTACTGGTAGTTGTGATGGTCGTGGGTTTACTGGTAGTTGTGATGGTCGTGGGTTTACTGGTAGTTGTGAAGGTCGTGGGTTTACTGGTAGTTGTGATGGTCGTGGGTTTACTGGTAGTTGTGATGGTCGTGGGTTTACTGGTAGTTGTGATGGTCGTGGGTTTACTGGTAGTTGTGATGGTCGTGGGTTTACTGGTAGTTGTGATGGTCGTGGGTTTACTGGTAGTTGTGATGGTCGTGGGTTTACTGGTAGTTGTGATGGTCGTGGGTTTACTGGTAGTTGTGAAGGTCGTGGGTTTACTGGTAGTTGTGATGGTCGTGGGTTTACTGGTAGTTGTGATGGTCGTGGGTTTACTGGTAGTTGTGATGGTCGTGGGTTTACTGGTAGTTGTGAAGGTCGTGGGTTTACTGGTAGTTGTGATGGTCGTGGGTTTACTGGTAGTTGTGATGGTCGTGGGTTTACTGGTAGTTGTGATGGTCGTGGGTTTAATGGTAGTTGTGATGGTCGTGGGTTTACTGGTAGTTGTGATGGTCGTGGGTTTACTGGTAGTTGTGATGGTCGTGGGTTTACTGGTAGTTGTGATGGTCGTGGGTTTACTGGTAGTTGTGATGGTCGTGGGTTTACTGGTAGTTGTGATGGTCGTGGGTTTACTGGTAGTTGTGATGGTCGTGGGTTTACTGGTAGTTGTGATGGTCGTGGGTTTACTAGTAGTTGTGATGGTCGTGGGTTTACTTGTAGTTGGGATGGTCGTGGGTTTACTGGTAGTTGTGAAGGTCGTGGGTTTACTGGTAGTTGTGATGGTCGTGGGTTTACTGGTAGTTGTGATGGTCGTGGGTTTACTGGTAGTTGTGATGGTCGTGGGTTTACTGGTAGTTGTGAAGGTCGTGGGTTTACTGGTAGTTGTGATGGTCGTGGGTTTACTGGTAGTTGTGATGGTCGTGGGTTTACTGGTAGTTGTGATGGTCGTGGGTTTACTGGTAGTTGTGATGGTCGTGGGTTTACTGGTAGTTGTGATGGTCGTGGGTTTATTGGTAGTTGTGATGGTCGTGGGTTTACTGGTAGTTGTGATGGTCGTGGGTTTACTGGTAGTTGTGATGGTCGTGGGTTTACTGGTAGTTGTGATGGTCGTAGGTTTACTGGTAGTTGTGAAGGTCGTGGGTTTACTGGTAGTTGTGATGGTCGTGGGTTTACTGGTAGTTGTGATGGTCGTGGGTTTACTGGCAGTTGTGAAGGTCGTGGGTTTACTGGTAGTTGTGATGGTCGTGGGTTTACTGGTAGTTGTGATGGTCGTGGGTTTACTGGTAGTTGTGATGGTCGTGGGTTTACTGGTAGTTGTGATGGTCGTGGGTTTACTGGTAGTTGTGATGGTCGTGGGTTTATTGGTAGTTGTGATGGTCGTGGGTTTACTGGTAGTTGTGATGGTCGTGGGTTTACTGGTAGTTGTGATGGTCGTGGGTTTACTGGTAGTTGTGATGGTCGTGGGTTTACTGGTAGTTGTGATGGTCGTGGGTTTACTGGTAGTTGTGATGGTCGTGGGTTTACTGGTAGTTGTGATGGTCGTGGGTTTACTGGTAGTTGTGATGGTCGTGGGTTTACTGGTAGTTGTGATGGTCGTGGGTTTACTGGTAGTTGTGATGGTCGTGGGTTTATTGGTAGTTGTGATGGTCGTGGGTTTACTGGTAGTTGTGATGGTCGTGGGTTTACTGGTAGTTGTGATGGTCGTGGGTTTACTGGTAGTTGTGATGGTCGTGGGTTTATTGGTAGTTGTGATGGTCGTGGGTTTACTGGTAGTTGTGATGGTCGTGGGTTTACTGGTAGTTGTGATGGTCGTGGGTTTACTGGTAGTTGTGATGGTCGTGGGTTTATTGGTAGTTGTGATGGTCGTGGGTTTACTGGTAGTTGTGATGGAGGAATAACTCTATATATTCAGTAATAATATGTAATAAGTGTTCATATATAACAACTCTGTGTAATATCTCTGCCTATAACGCTTCTTCTCATTTTACAAATACTTGTGTTAGGTGAAGCCAAGCGTGTTCCCATGTTCTTACCAGGTCATGTTCCCATGTTCTTACCAGGTCATGTTCCCATGTTCTTACAAGGTCATGTTCCCATGTTCTTACCAGGTCATGTTCCCATGTTCTTACCAGGTCATGTTCCCATGTTCTTACCAGGTCATGTTCCCATGTTCTTACCAGGTCATGTTCCCATGTTCTTACCAGGTCATGTTCCCATGTTCTTACCAGGTCATGTTCCCATGTTCTTACCAGGTCATGTTCCCATGTTCTTACCAGGTCATGTTCCCATGTTCTTACCAGGTCATGTTCCCATGTTCTTACCAGGTCATGTTCCCATGTTCTTACCAGGTCATGTTCCCATGTTCTTACCAGGTCATGTTCCCATGTTCTTACCAGGTCATGTTCCCATGTTCTTACCAGGTCATGTTCCCATGTTCTTACCAGGTCATGTTCCCATGTTCTTACCAGGTCATGTTCCCATGTTCTTACCAGGTCATGTTCCCATGTTCTTACCAGGTCATGTTCCCATGTTCTTACCAGGTCATGTTCCCATGTTCTTACCAGGTCATGTTCCCATGTTCTTACCAGGTCATGTTCCCATGTTCTTACCAGGTCATGTTCCCATGTTCTTACCAGGTCATGTTCCCATGTTCTTACCAGGTCATGTTCTCATGTTCTTACCAGGTCATGTTCCCATGTTGTTACCAGGTCATGTTCCCATGTTCTTACCAGGTCATGTTCCCATGTTCTTACCAGGTCATGTTCCCATGTTCTTACCAGGTCATGTTCCCATGTTCTTACCAGGTCATGTTCCCATGTTCTTACCAGGTCATGTTCTCATGTTCTTACCAGGTCATGTTCCCATGTTGTTACCAGGTCATGTTCCCATGTTCTTACCAGGTCATGTTCCCATGTTCTTACCAGGTCATGTTCTCATGTTCTTACCAGGTCATGTTCCCATGTTGTTACCAGGTCATGTTCCCATGTTCTTACAAGATCATGTTCAAACACGTCCTGTCTTATTATAATTACCATGTCTTTAGTGCAACCTGTGTGTGTGTGTGTGTGTGTGTGTGTGTGTGTGTGTGTGTGTGTGTGTGTGTGTGTGTGTGTGTGTGTGTGTGTGTGTATGTGTTTACCTGGAGTTTACCTGGAGAGAGTTTCGGGGGTCAACGCCCCCGCGGCCCGGTCTGTGACCAGGCCTCCTGGTGGATCAGCGCCTGATCAACCAGGCTGTTGCTGCTGGCTGCACGCAAACCAACGTAAGAGCCACAGCCCGGCTGATCAGGAACTGACTTTAGGTGCTTGTCCAGTGCCAGCTTGAAGACTGCCAGGGGTCTGTTGGTAATCCCCCTTATGTGTGCTGGGAGGCAGTTGAACAGTCTCGGGCCCCTGACACTTATTGTATGGTCTCTTAACGTGCTAGTGACACCCCTGCTTTTTATTGGGGGGATGGTGCATCGTCTGCCAAGTCTTTTGCTTTCGTAGTGAGTGATTTTCGTGTGCAAGTTCGGTACTAGTCCCTCTAGGATTTTCCAGGTGTATATAATCATGTATCTCTCCTTCCTGCGTTCCAGGGAATACAGGTTTAGAAACCTCAAGCGCTCCCAGTAACTGAGGTGTTTTATCTCCGTTATGCGCGCCGTGAAAGTTCTCTGTACATTTTCTAGGTCGGCAATTTCACCTGCCTTGAAAGGTGCTGTTAGAGTGCAGCAATATTCCAGCCTAGATAGAACAAGTGACCTGAAGAGTGTCATCATGGGCTTGGCCTCCCTAGTTTTGAAGGTTCTCATTATCCATCCTGTCATTTTTCTAGCAGATGCGATTGATACAATGTTATGGTCCTTGAAGGTGAGATCCTCCGACATAGTGTGTGTGTGTACTCACCTAATTGTGGTTGCAGGGGTCGAGACTCAGCTCCTGGACCCGCCTCTTCACTGATCGCTACTAGGTCCTCTCTCTCTCTGCTTCCTGAGCTTTATCATACCTCTTCTTAAAACTATGTATGGTTCCTGCCTCCACTACTTCACTTGCTAGGCTATTCCACTTCCTGACGACTCTATGACTGAAGAAATACTTCCTAACGTCCCTGTGACTCGTCTGAGTCTTCAGCTTCCAGTTGTGACCCCTTGTTCCTGTGTCCCCTCTCTGGAACATCCTATCTCTGTCCACCTTGTCTATTCCCCGCAGTATCTTGTATGTCGTTATCATGTCTCCCCTGACCCTTCTGTCCTCCAGTGTCGTCAGTTCGAGTTCCCTCAACCTTTCCTCGTACGACATTACCCTGAGCTCTGGGACTAGCCTTGTTGCAAACCTTTGTACTTTCTCTAACTTCTTGACGTGCTTGACCAGGTGTGGGCTCCAGACTGGTGCTGCATACTCCAGTATGAGCCTAACATACACAGCGTACAGTGTCTTGAACGATTCCTTATTAAGGTATCGGAACGCTATTCTCAGGTTTGCCAAGCGCCCGTATTCTGCAGCAGTTATTTGGTTGATGTGTGCCTCCGGTGATGTGCTCGGTGTTATGGTCACCCCGAGGTCTTTCTCCCTGAGTGAGGTCTGTAGTCTTTGTCCACCTAGCCTATACTCTGTCTGCGGTCTTCTTTGCCCCTCCCCAATCTTCATGACTTCGCATTTGGCTGGGTTGAATTCGAGAAGCCAGTTACTGGACCACATGTCCAGCCTGTCCAGGTCTCTGCAGTCCTGCCTCATCCTCGTCCAATTTAAATCTTCTCATCAACTTCACATCATCTGCGAACAGGGACACTACAGAGTCTATTCCTTCCATCATGTCGTTCACATATATCAAAAATAGCACTGGTCCTAGAACTGACCCCTGTGGGACCCCGCTCGTAACAGGCGCCTACTGTGATACCTCTTCACGTACCATGACTCGTTGCTGCCTCCCTGTCAGGTATTCCCTGATCCATTGCGGTGCCCTCCCTTTTACATGCGCCTGATCCTCCAGCTTCTGCACTAATCTCTTGTGGGGGACTGTGTCAGAGGCCTTCCTGCAGTCTAGGAAAACGCAATCTACCCACCCCTCTCTCTCGTGTCTTACTTCTGTTACCTTGTCATAAAACTCCAGGAGGTTTGTGATACAAGATTTGCCTTCCATGAACCCATGCTGGTTTTCATTTATAATCTTGTTCCTTTCCAGGTGTTCGACCTCTCTCCTCCTGATAATCTTCTCCATGACTTTGCACACAATACATGTCAGAGACACAGGTCTGTAGTTTAGCTCCTCGTTTCTGTTTCCTTTCTTAAATATGGGGACTACATTTGCTGTCTTCCATTTCTCAGGTAGTTGCCCAGTTTCAAGGGATGTGTTGAAGATTGTGGTTAGAGGCACGCACAGCATCTCTGCTCCTTTTCTAAGGACCCATGGGGAGATGTTGTCCGGTCCCATTGCCTTTGAGGTGTCAAGGTCACGTAGGAGCTTCTTCACCTCCTCCTCAGTTGTTCGTATGTCATCCAACACTTGTTGGTATATTCCCTATTGATGTTCCCTTCTGTGCTGTCTTCCCACAGCCCTTCCTGTCTGTACTGTAAAAACTTCCTTAAATCTCCTGTTCAGCTCCTCACATACCTCCTGATCATTTCTTGTGAGTTCTTCACCTTCTGTCCTTAATCTGATCACCTGGTCTTTGACTGTTGTCTTCCTCCTGATGTAGCAATACAACAGTTTCGGGTCAGTCTTGATTCTCGATGCTATGTCATTTTCATACTGTCGCTGGGCCTCCCTCCTTACCTGTGCATACTCATTCCTGGCTCTGCGACTGATCTCCCTATTTTCATGTGTTCTCTGCCTTCTGTACTTTTTCCATTCTCTATTGTGTATGTGTGTGTGTGTGTGTGTGTGTGTGTGTGTGTGTGTGTGTGTGTGTGTGTGTGTGTGTGTGTGTGTGTGTGTGTGTGTGTATGTGTGTGTGTGTTTGTGTGTTTGTGTGTGTGTGTGTGTGAGTGTGTGTGTGTGTGTGAGTGTGAGTGTGTGTGTGTGTGTTTGTTTGTGTGTGTGTGTGTACTCACCTAGTTGTACTCACCTAGTTGAGGTTGCGAGGGTCGAGTCCGAGCTCCTGGCCCCGCCTCTTCACTGATCGCTACTAGGTCACTCTCTCTGAGCCGTGAGCTTTATCATACCTCTGCTTAAAGCTATGTATGGATCCTGCCTCCACTACATCGCTTCCCAAACTATTCCACTTCCTGACTACTCTGTGGCTGAAGAAATACTTCCTAACATCCCTGTGATTCATCTGTGTCTTCAACTTCCAACTGTGTCCCCTTGTTACTGTGTCCAATCTCTGGAACATCCTGTCTTTGTCCACCTTGTCAATTCCTCTCAGTATTTTGTATGTCGTTATCATGTCCCCCCTATCTCTCCTGTCCTCCAGTGTCGTCAGGTTGATTTCCCTTAACCTCTCCTCGTAGGACATACCTCTTAGCTCAGGGACTAGTCTTGTTGCAAACCTTTGCACTTTCTCTAGTTTCTTTACGTGCTTGGCTAGGTATGGGTTCCAAACTGGTGCCGCATACTCCAATATGGGCCTAACGTACACGGTGTACAGGGTCCTGAATGATTCCTTATTAAGATGTCGGAATGCTGTTCTGAGGTTTGCTAGGCGCCCATATGCTGCAGCAGTTATTTGGTTGATGTGCGCTTCAGGAGATGTGCCTGGTGTTATACTCACCCCAAGATCTTTTTCCTTGTGTGAGGTTTGTAGTCTCTGGCCCCCTAGCTATGTGTGTGTGTGTGTGTGTGTGTGTGTGTGTGTGTGTGTGTGTGTGTGTGTGCTCACCTAATTGTGGTTTCAGGGGTCGAGTCATAGCTCTTGGCCCCTGCCTCTTCACTGGTGGCTAATAGGTCCACTCTCTCCCTGCTCCATGAGTTTTATCATACCACTTCTTAAAGCTATGTATGGTTCCTGCCTCGATTACATCACTTTCCAGATTGTTCCACTTCAAATCTCTGTGGCTGAAGAAATATTTACTAACATCCTTGTAATTCATCTGAGTTTTCAATTTCTAGTTGTGATCCCTTTTGCTATGCCACATATCTGAAAAATTCTGTCCCTATTCACCTTGTCATTTACCCTCAGTATTTTATATGTTGCTGTCATGCACCCTCCCTCCATCCCTTCTATCCTCCAGTGTTGTCAAGTTGAGCTCCCTTAACCCCTCGTAGGGCAAATCCCTCCGCTCGGGGACTGGTCTTGTTGCAGACCTTTGCATTTTCCAATTTCTTGACGTGCTTGACCAGGTATGTGTTCCATACTGACCCTGCATACTCCAATATGGGCCTGACGTGCACGGTGTACATTGTAGTGAATGACTCCTTACTTAGATGTCAAAACGCTATTCTCAGGTTTGCGAAGCGCCCGTATGCTGCAGTAGTTATTTGGTTGATGTACGCCTGAGATGTGCTCTGTATGATGCTCACCCCAAGATCCTTTTCCTTGAGTGAGTTTTGCAGCCCCTGACCTCTTAGGCAGTACTCTGTGGTCTCCTTTTTTCTTCCCCAAGCTTCATAACTTTGCACTTGCTGGGGTTGATCTCCAGGAGCCATTTGTCGGACCAGGCTTGCAGCCTGTCCAGAGCTCCTCGTAGGCTTACCTGATCCTCTTCCGCTTGTATTCTCCTCATTAGTTTCACATCCTCTACAAACAGGGACACCTCTGACTATCCCTTCCATATGCAAGAAACAGCACCGGACCTAGGACTGACCCTTGTGGAACCCCTACTCGATACATGAATCCACTCTGACACCTCATCTCCGAAAGCCTTCTTACAGTCAAAGAAAATGCAGTCTGCCCATCCCTCTATCTCTCCTGTCTTCTGTTACTGTGTCATAGAACTCCAATAGGTTTGTGATGCAGGATTTCCCTTTGCTGAAGCCGTGCTGGTTTGGTGTGTGTGTGTGTGTGTGTGTGTGTGTGTGTGTGTGGGTGGGTGGGTGTGTGGGTGGGTGTGTGGGTTTTGGGTGGGTGGGTGTGTGGGTGGGTGGGTGGGTGGGTGGGTGGGTGGGTGGGTGTGTGGGTGGGTGGGTGGGAGTGTCGGCGGGTGTGTGTCGTGCGTGTGTGTACTCACCCATTTGTGGATGCAGGGGTCGACTCATAGCTCCTCGCCCCGCCTCTTCATTGGTCGCTACTAGGCCCTCTCTCTCCTTGCTTTATCAAACCTCGTCTTAAAACTGTATATGGTTCCTGCCTCCACTACGTCACTTTCCAGACTATTGCACTTCCTGACAACTCTGTGACTAAAGAAATACTTCCCAGCATCCCTTTGACTCATCTGAGTCTTCAACTTCGAATTGTGACCCCTTGTTTCTGTGTCTTGTCTCTAGAGCATCCTGTTTCTGTCCTCCTTGTCAATTCCTCTCAGTATTTTATATGTCGTTATCATGTCTCCCCTAACCCTTCTGTCCTCCAGTGTCGTCAGTCCGATTTCATTTAACCTTTCTTCGTAGGACATTTCCCTTAGCTCCGGGACGAGTCTTGTAAACCTTTGTACTTTTTCTAATTTCTTGACGTGCTTGACCAGGTATGGGTTCCAATCTGGTGCTGCAGACTCCAATATGGGCCTGACATTCACAGTGTACAGAGTCTTGAACGGTTCCTTACTGAGGTGTCAGTGCAGCAGTTATCTGGTTGATGTGTGCCTCAGGAGAAGAGTGTGTGTGGGGGCGGGGGGGGGTGAGGGCTGGAGTGGAGCAGCTGTTAGGGATGTTGCAAAGGTTATGAGTATGGTGGTGATCGCAGTGATTTAGAGATGAGAGTGTGCTAGGAGCTGGGGGTGTTGTGTGGGTAGTTGTAGTTGTTGGGAGAATAGAGGGGTCGTGGGGAGGGAGAGTGGAGTGTGTGTACTGGAGTTGAAAGGGCGCTAAGGAAAGATGATTGGCCAGGAGGGATGATTGATGTTTAGGCGGTGAGGCTGGGTAGGTAGTATCATGAAGATGGTGGTAGTATCATGAACATGGTGGTAGTATCATGAAGATGGTGGTAGTATCATGAACATGGTGGAAAGTATCATGAAGATGGTGGTAGTATCATGAAGATGGTGGTAGTATCATGAAGATGGTGGTAGTATCATGAACATGGTGGAAAGTATCATGAAGATGGTGGTAGTATCATGAACATGGTGGTAGTATCATGAAGATGGTGGTAGTATCATGAACATGGTGGTAGTATCATGAAGATGGTGGTAGTATCATGAAGATGGTGGTAGTATCATGAAGATGGTGGTAGTATCATGAACATGGTGGAAAGTATCATGAAGATGGTGGTAGTATCATGAAGATGGTGGTAGTATCATGAACATGGTGGTAGTATCATGAAGATGGTGGTAGTATCATGAAGATGGTGGAAAGTATCATGAAGATGGTGGTAGTATCATGAAGATGGTGGTAGTATCATGAAGATGGTGGTAGTATCATGAACATGGTGGAAAGTATCATGAAGATGGTGGTAGTATCATGAACATGGTGGTAGTATCATGAAGATGGTGGTAGTATCATGAACATGGTGGTAGTATCATGAAGATGGTGGTAGTATCATGAAGATGGTGGTAGTATCATGAAGATGGTGGTAGTATCATGAACATGGTGGAAAGTATCATGAAGATGGTGGTAGTATCATGAACATGGTGGAAAGTATCATGAAGATGGTGGTAGTATCATGAACATGGTGGTAGTATCATGAACATGGTGGTAGTATCATGAACATGGTGGTAGTATCATGAAGATGGTGGTAGTATCATGAAGATGGTGGTAGTATCATGAAGATGGTGGTAGTATCATGAACATGGTGGAAAGTATCATGAAGATGGTGGTAGTATCATGAAGATGGTGGTAGTATCATGAACATGGTGGTAGTATCATGAAGATGGTGGTAGTATCATGAACATGGTGGAAAGTATCATGAAGATGGTGGTAGTATCATGAAGATGGTGGTAGTATCATGAAGATGGTGGTAGTATCATGAACATGGTGGAAAGTATCATGAAGATGGTGGTAGTATCATGAACATGGTGGTATGGTGGTAGTATCATGAAGATGGTGGTAGTATCATGAACATGGTGGAAAGTATCATGAAGATGGTGGTAGTATCATGAACATGGTGGTAGTATCATGAAGATGGTGGTAGTATCATGAACATGGTGGTAGTATCATGAAGATGGTGGTAGTATCATGAAGATGGTGGTAGTATCATGAAGATGGTGGTAGTATCATGAACATGGTGGAAAGTATCATGAAGATGGTGGTAGTATCATGAAGATGGTGGTAGTATCATGAAGATGGTGGTAGTATCATGAAGATGGTGGTAGTATCATGAAGATGGTGGTAGTATCATGAACATGGTGGTAGTATCATGAAGATGGTGGTAGTATCATGAACATGGTGGTAGTATCATGAAGATGGTGGTAGTATCATGAACATGGTGGAAAGTATCATGAAGATGGTGGTAGTATCATGAAGATGGTGGTAGTATCATGAAGATGGTGGTAGTATCATGAACATGGTGGAAAGTATCATGAAGATGGTGGTAGTATCATGAACATGGTGGTAGTATCATGAAGATGGTGGTAGTATCATGAACATGGTGGTAGTATCATGAAGATGGTGGTAGTATCATGAAGATGGTGGTAGTATCATGAACATGGTGGTAGTATCATGAAGATGGTGGTAGTATCATGAACATGGTGGTAGTATCATGAAGATGGTGGTAGTATCATGAAGATGGTGGTAGTATCATGAAGATGGTGGTAGTATCATGAAGATGGTGGTAGTATCATGAAGATGGTGGTAGTATCATGAAGATGGTGGTAGTATCATGAAGATGGTGGTAGTATCATGAAGGTGGTAGGAAGATGGTGGTAGTATCATGAAGATGGTGGTAGTATCATGAACATGGTGGTAGTATCATGAAGATGGTGGTAGTATCATGAACATGGTGGTAGTATCATGAACATGGTGGTAGTATCATGAAGATGGTGGTAGTATCATGAAGATGGTGGTAGTATCATGAAGATGGTGGTAGTATCATGAAGATGGTGGTAGTATCATGAAGATGGTGGTAGTATCATGAAGATGGTGGTAGTATCATGAAGATGGTGGTAGTATCATGAAGATGGTGGAAAGTATCATGAAGATGGTGGTAGTATCATGAAGATGGTGGTAGTATCATGAAGATGGTGGTAGTATCATGAAGATGGTGGTAGTATCATGAAGATGGTGGTAGTATCATGAAGATGGTAGTAGTATCATGAAGATGGTGGAAAGTATCATGAAGATGGTGGTAGTATCATGAAGATGGTGGTAGTATCATGAAGATGGTGGTAGTATCATGAAGATGGTAGTAGTATCATGAAGATGATGGTAGTATCATGAAGATGGTGGAAAGTATCATGAAGATGGTGGTAGTATCATGAAGATGGTGGTAGTATCATGAAGATGGTGGTAGTATCATGAAGATGGTGGTAGTATCATGAACATGGTGGTAGTATCATGAAGATGGTGGTAGTATCATGAAGATGGTGGTAGTATCATGAAGATGGTGGTAGTATCATGAAGATGGTGGTAGTATCATGAAGATGGTGGTAGTATCATGAAGATGGTGGTAGTATCATGAAGATGGTGGTAGTATCATGAAGATGGTGGTAGTATCATGAAGATGGTGGAAAGTATCATGAAGATGGTGGTAGTATCATGAAGATGGTGGTAGTATCATGAAGATGGTGGGAAGTATCATGAAGATGGTGGTAGTATCATGAAGATGGTGGTAGTATCATCAAGATGGTGGTAGTATCATGAAGATGGTGGAAAGTATCATGAAGATGGTGGTAGTATCATGAAGATGGTGGTAGTATCATGAAGATGGTGGTAGTATCATGAAGATGGTGGTAGTATCATGAAGATGGTGGTAGTATCATGAAGATGGTGGTAGTATCATGAAGATGGTGGTAGTATCATGAAGATGGTGGGAAGTATCATGAAGATGGTGGAAAGTATCATGAAGATGGTGGGAAGTATCATGAAGATGGTGGGAAGTATCATGAAGATGATGGTAGTATCATGAAGATGGTGGTAGTATCATGAAGATGGTGGGAAGTATCATGAAGATGGTGGGAAGTATCATGAAGATGGTGGTAGTATCATGAAGATGGTGGTAGTATCATGAAGATGGTGGGAAGTATCATGAAGATGGTGGGAAGTATCATGAAGATGATGGTAGTATCATGAAGGTGATGGTAGTATCATGAAGGTGGTGGGAAGTATCATGAAGATGGTGGGAAGTATCATGAAGGTGGTGGGAAGTACCATGAAGGTGATGGTAGTATCATGAAGATGGTGGGAAGTATCATGAAGGTGGTGGGAAGTATCATGAAGATGGTGGGAAGTATCATGAAGGTGATGGTAGTATCATGAAGATGGTGGAAAGTATCATGAAGATGGTGGGAAGTATCATGAAGATGGTGGGAAGTATCACGAAGGTGGTGGGAAGTATCATGAAGATGGTGGGAAGTATCATGAAGATGGTGGGAAGTATCATGAAGGTGGTGGGAAGTACCATGAAGGTGATGGTAGTATCATGAAGATGGTGGGAAGTATCATGAAGATGGTGGGAAGTATCATGAAGGTGATGGTAGTATCATGAAGATGGTGGAAAGTATCATGAAGATGGTGGGAAGTATCATGAAGATGGTGGGAAGTATCATGAAGGTGGTGGGAAGTATCATGAAGATGGTGGGAAGTATCATGAAGATGGTGGGAAGTATCATGAAGATGCTGGGAAGTATCATGAAGGTGATGGTAGTATCATGAAGATGGTGGGAAGTATCATGAAGATGGTGGGAAGTATCATGAAGGTGGTGGGAAGTATCATGAAGGTGATGGTAGTATCATGAAGATGGTGGGAAGTATCATGAAGATGGTGGGAAGTATCATGAAGGTGGTGGGAAGTATCGTGAAGGTGATGGTAGTATCATGAAGATGATGGTAGTATCATGAAGATGGTGGGAAGTATCATGAAGATGGTGGGAAGTATCATGAAGGTGATGGTAGTATCATGAAGATGGTGGGAAGTATCATGAAGGTGGTGGGAAGTATCATGAAGGTGGTGGGAAGTATCATGAAGGTGGTGGGAAGTATCATGAAGATGGTGGGAAGTATCATGAAGGTGATGGTAGTATCATGAAGATGATGGTAGTATCATGAAGATGGTGGGAAGTATCATGAAGGTGATGGTAGTATCATGAAGATGGTGGGAAGTATCATGAAGATGGTGGGAAGTATCAGGAAGGTGGTGGGAAGTATCATGAAGATGGTGGGAAGTATCATGAAGGTGATGGTAGTATCATGAAGATGGTGGGAAGTATCATGAAGGTGATGGTAGTATCATGAAGATGGTGGGAAGTATCATGAAGGTGATGGTAGTATCATGAAGATGGTGGGAAGTATCATGAAGATGGTGGGAAGTATCATGAAGGTGGTGGGAAGTATCATGAAGATGGTGGGAAGTATCATGAAGATGGTGGGAAGTATCATGAAGATGGTGGGAAGTATCATGAAGATGGTGGGAAGTATCATGAAGGTGGTGGGAAGTATCATGAAGGTGGTGGGAAGTGTTATGAAGGTGGTGGGAAGTATCATGAAGGTGGTGGGAAGTGTTATGAAGGTGGTGGGAAGTATCATGAAGATGGTGGGAAGTATCATGAAGATGGTGGGAAGTATCATGAAGGTGGTGGGAAGTATCATGAAGATGGTGGGAAGTATCATGAAGGTGATGGGAAGTATCATGAAGATGGTGGGAAGTATCATGAAGGTGGTGGGAAGTATCATGAAGATGGTGGGAAGTATCATGAAGGTGATGGTAGTATCATGAAGATGGTGGGAAGTATCATGAAGATGGTGGGAAGTATCATGAAGATGATGGTAGTATCATGAAGATGGTGGGAAGTATCATGAAGGTGGTGGGAAGTATCATGAAGATGGTGGGAAGTATCATGAAGGTGGTGGGAAGTATCATGAAGATGATGGTAGTATCATGAAGGTGGTGGGAAGTATCATGAAGGTGGTGGGAAGTATCATGAAGGTGGTGGGAAGTATCATGAAGATGGTGGGAAGTATCATGAAGATGGTGGTAAGTATCATGAAGGTGGTGGGAAGTATCATGAAGGTGGTGGGAAGTATTATGAAGGTGGTGGGAAGTATCATGAAGATGGTGGGAAGTATCATGAAGATGGTGGGAAGTATCATGAAGATGGTGGGAAGTATTATGAAGGTGGTGGGAAGTACCATGAAGATGGTGGGAAGTATCATGAAGGTGGTGGGAAGTATCATGAAGATGGTGGGAAGTATCATGAAGATGATGGTAGTATCATGAAGATGGTGGGAAGTATTATGAAGGTGGTGGGAAGTACCATGAAGATGGTGGGAAGTATTATGAAGGTGGTGGGAAGTACCAGGAAGATGGTGGGAAGTATCATGAAGATGATGGTAGTATCATGAAGATGGTGGGAAGTATCATGAAGATGGTGGGAAGTATCATGAAGGTGGTGGGAAGTATCATGAAGATGATGGTAGTATCATGAAGATGGTGGGAAGTATCATGAAGATGGTGGGAAGTATCATGAAGGTGGTGGGAAGTATCATGAAGGTGATGGTAGTATCATGAAGGTGGTGGGAAGTATCATGAAGGTGGTGGGAAGTATTATGAAGGTGGTGGGAAGTACCATGAAGATGGTGGGAAGTATCATGAAGGTGGTGGGAAGTATCATGAAGGTGTTGGGAAGTATTATGAAGGTGGTGGGAAGTATCATGAAGGTGGTGGGAAGTATCATGAAGATGGTGGGAAGTATCATGAAGATGGTGGGAAGTATCATGAAGGTGGTGGGAAGTATCATGAAGATGATGGTAGTATCATGAAGGTGGTGGGAAGTATCATGAAGATGGTGGGAAGTATCATGAAGGTGGTGGGAAGTATCATGAAGATGGTGGGAAGTATCATGAAGATGGTGGGAAGTATCATGAAGGTGGTGGGAAGTATCATGAAGGTGGTGGGAAGTATTATGAAGGTGGTGGGAAGTATCATGAAGGTGGTGGTAAGTATCATGAAGGTGTTGGGAAGTATCATGAAGGTGGTGGGAAGTATCATGAAGGTGGTGGGAAGTATCATGAAGGTGGTGGGAAGTATTATGAAGGTGGTGGGAAGTATCATGAAGATGGTGGGAAGTATCATGAAGGTGATGGTAGTATCATGAAGATGGTGGGAAGTATCATGAAGGTGGTGGGAAGTACCATGAAGATGGTGGGAAGTATCATGAAGGTGGTGGGAAGTATCATGAAGATGGTGGGAAGTATTATGAAGGTGGTGGGAAGTACCATGAAGATGGTGGGAAGTATCATGAAGGTGGTGGGAAGTATCATGAAGATGGTGGGAAGTATCATGAAGGTGGTGGGAAGTATCATGAAGATGGTGGGAAGTATCATGAAGATGATGGTAGTATCATGAAGATGGTGGGAAGTATTATGAAGGTGGTGGGAAGTACCATGAAGATGGTGGGAAGTATTATGAAGGTGGTGGGAAGTACCAGGAAGATGGTGGGAAGTATCATGAAGATGATGGTAGTATCATGAAGATGGTGGGAAGTATCATGAAGATGGTGGGAAGTATCATGAAGGTGGTGGGAAGTATCATGAAGATGATGGTAGTATCATGAAGATGGTGGGAAGTATCATGAAGATGGTGGGAAGTATCATGAAGGTGGTGGGAAGTATCATGAAGGTGGTGGGAAGTATCATGAAGGTGATGGTAGTATCATGAAGGTGGTGGGAAGTATCATGAAGGTGGTGGGAAGTATTATGAAGGTGGTGGGAAGTACCATGAAGATGGTGGGAAGTATCATGAAGGTGGTGGGAAGTATCATGAAGATGGTGGGAAGTATCATGAAGATGGTGGGAAGTATCATGAAGGTGGTGGGAAGTATCATGAAGGTGGTGGGAAGTATCATGAAGGTGGTGGGAAGTATCATGAAGATGGTGGGAAGTATCATGAAGGTGGTGGGAAGTATCATGAAGGTGGTGGGAAGTATCATGAAGGTGATGGTAGTATCATGAAGATGGTGGGAAGTATCATGAAGGTGGTGGGAAGTATCATGGAGATGGTGGGAAGTATCATGAAGGTGGTGGGAAGTATTATGAAGGTGGTGGGAAGTATTATGAAGGTGGTGGGAAGTATCATGAAGGTGGTGGGAAGTATCATGAAGGTGGTGGGAAGTATCATGAAGGTGGTGGGAAGTATTATGAAGGTGGTGGGAAGTATCATGAAGGTGGTGGGAAGTATCATGAAGGTGGTGGGAAGTATTATGAAGGTGGTGGGAAGTATCATGAAGGTGGTGGGAAGTATCATGAAGATGGTGGGAAGTATCATGAAGGTGGTGGGAAGTATTATGAAGGTGGTGGGAAGTATCATGAAGGTGGTGGGAAGTATTATGAAGGTGGTGGGAAGTATCATGAAGGTGGTGGGAAGTATCATGAAGATGGTGGGAAGTATCATGAAGATGGTGGGAAGTATCATAAAGGTGGTGGGAAGTATCATGAAGGTGGTGGGAAGTATCATGAAGGTGGTGGGAAGTATCATGAAGGTGGTGGGAAGTATCATGAAGATGGTGGGAAGTATCATGAAGGTGGTGGGAAGTATCATGAAGATGGTGGGAAGTATCATAAAGGTGGTGGGAAGTATCATGAAGGTGGTGGGAAGTATCATGAAGGTGGTGGGAAGTATCATGAAGATGGTGGGAAGTATCATGAAGATGGTGGGAAGTATCATGAAGGTGGTGGGAAGTATCATGAAGGTGGTGGGAAGTATCATGAAGGTGGTGGGAAGTATTATGAAGGTGGTGGGAAGTATCATAAAGGTGGTGGGAAGTATCATGAAGGTGGTGGGAAGTATCATGAAGGTGGTGGGAAGTATCATGAAGGTGGTGGGAAGTATCATGAAGATGGTGGGAAGTATCATGAAGATGGTGGGAAGTATTATGAAGATGGTGGGAAGTATCATGAAGATGGTGGTAGTATCATGAAGATGGTGGGAAGTATCATGAAGGTGGTGGGAAGTATCATGAAGATGGTGGGAAGTATCATGAAGGTGGTAGGAAGTATCATGAAGGTGGTGGGAAGTATTATGAAGGTGGTGGGAAGTATTATGAAGGTGGTGGGAAGTATCATGAAGATGGTGGGAAGTATCATGAAGATGGTGGGAAGTATCATGAAGGTGGTGGGAAGTACCATGAAGGTGGTGGGAAGTATTATGAAGGTGGTGGGAAGTATCATGAAGATGGTGGGAAGTATCATGAAGATGGTGGGAAGTATCATGAAGGTGGTGGGAAGTATTATGAAGGTGGTGGGAAGTATTATGAAGGTGGTGGGAAGTATCATGAAGATGGTGGGAAGTATTATGAAGGTGGTGGGAAGTATCATAAAGGTGGTGGGAAGTATTATGAAGGTGGTGGGAAGTATTATGAAGGTGGTGGGAAGTATCATGAAGATGGTGGGAAGTATTATGAAGGTGGTGGGAAGTATCATGAAGATGGTGGGAAGTATCATGAAGGTGGTGGGAAGTATTATGAAGGTGGTGGGAAGTATTATGAAGGTGGTGGGAAGTATCATGAAGATGGTGGGAAGTATCATGAAGGTGGTAGGAAGTATCATAAAGGTGGTGGGAAGTATCATGAAGGTGGTGGGAAGTATCATGAAGATGGTGGGAAGTATCATGAAGGTGGTGGGAAGTATCATGAAGATGGTGGGAAGTATCATGAATGTGGTGGGAAGTATTATGAAGGTGTTGGGAAGTATCATGAAGGTGGTGGGAAGTATTATGAAGATGGTGGGAAGTATCATGAAGATGGTGGGAAGTATCATGAAGGTGGTGGGAAGTATTATGAAGGTGGTGGGAAGTATTATGAAGATGGTGGGAAGTATCATGAATGTGGTGGGAAGTATCATGAAGGTGGTGGGAAGTATCATGAAGATGGTGGGAAGTATCATGAAGGTGGTGGGAAGTATCATGAAGGTGGTGGGAAGTATCATGAAGGTGGTGGGAAGTATCATGAAGGTGGTGGGAAGTATTATGAAGGTGGTGGGAAGTATCATGAAGGTGGTGGGAAGTATCATGAAGGTGGTGGGAAGTATCATGAAGGTGGTGGGAAGTATTATGAAGGTGGTGGGAAGTATCATGAAGGTGGTGGGAAGTATTATGAAGGTGGTGGGAAGTATCATGAAGGTGGTGGGAAGTATCATGAAGGTGGTGGGAAGTATCATGAAGATGGTGGGAAGTATCATGAAGGTGGTGGGAAGTATCATGAAGATGGTGGGAAGTATCATGAAGATGGTGGGAAGTATCATGAAGATGGTGGGAAGTATTGTGAATTTTTTTTAATAGTAAAATTGGCAACATCCGCAGTGTGCTGCTCCCTTTTTTCTGTATGATTATTCCGTTTTTCCCTGTCATAGTCCATGACACAGGGTGGGTTTCCCTGTCATAGTCCATGACACAGGGTGGGTTTCCCTGTCATAGTCCATGACACAGGGTGGGTTTCCCTGTCATAGTCCATGACACAGGGTGGGTTTCCCTGTCATAGTCCATGACACAGGGTGGGTTTCCCTGTCATAGTCCATGACACAGGGTGGGTTTCCCTGTCATAGTCCATGACACAGGGTGGGTTTCCCTGTCATAGTCAATGACACAGGGTGGGTTTCCCTGTCATAGTCAATGACACAGGGTGGGTTTCCCTGTTATAGTCCATGACACAGGGTGGGTTTCCCTGTCATAGTCCATGACACAGGGTGGGTTTCCCTGTCATAGTCCATGACACAGGGTATGTTTCCCTGTCATAGTCCATGACACAGGGTGTGTTTCCCTGTCGTAGTCCATGACACATGGTAGGTTTCCCTGTCATAGTCTCTGACACAGGGTTGGTTTCCCTGTCATAGTCCCTGACGCAGTGTAGAGTTTCCTGTCATAGTCCATGGCACAGGGTGGGTTTCCCTGTCATAGTCCATGACACAGGGTGGGTTTCCCTGTCATAGTCCATGACACAAGGTGGGTTTCCCTGTCTTAGTTCATGACACAGGGTTGGTTTCACACAGGATGGGGCTCGTACACAGCGTTGAAATTTGTCAGCCTGAGCTGAGAGACTTCACTAGGACAATAAGGATATCGTTAATTATTCCACTGAAAGTTCATCAGCTACAGAAGCTTCAAAGAATTCCAGTAGAGCTCGAGTTACTGTTACTTGTGAATTACTGCATGAGATGGGTTAGTGAAAGGTTAATGTGAAGGGGTAAATGTAGTTACTGTTTTTCCTCTGCTTAAGTCTGGCAGTGTCAACAAAGTGAGGGAGGGGAAGAGAGAGGCTTCTGCTTTACAGAACTGGCCACATTTATTTTGACACATGTATCAATAATTAGATGATATATTTGATTTAGATACACTCGATAAAGAATATTTAATGTTCTTTATATTTTGATATAATCTCTCTATCAGTTTGCGTATATCCTTGCGTATGTCTCTTCCCTGTCTTGCCTTCCATATCTCTCCCTCTCATCCATTAAGTAATAACTTTACGACTCACTCTATCCTTTGAGTTTTCATCGCTCGATTTCCCTTCTACTTCCTTTTCTATCTCATCTTCCCTCTTTTCCCACCTCTCCTCTTCTCCCCTCGTTCGGCTTGGGCCAGCCGGCCATGTCGTGATAGTCAGTAACGTAATCGCCCACACTGGCATTCGTATGGTGCGCCGGTCGATGCAGTGCCTGGATGGTGTGTTCTGCTAGACACCACAGTCTTGCTGTTAAACCAGTGGCACAAGATTTTAGGTTAGGTTAGGTTATACTGTCGTCTGTTACCGAAAATTAACCAATTTTAACATGCCATAGCGTAAGTGAATGCATCACCATAATTATGGCATATAATAACGATAAGTTGATAAATGAGATACATGCGCCACACTTTTGTATCTTTATTACTGAAACTTTTCGTCTACATAGTAAACTTCTTCAGTTGAATAGACAAGTGACTAAACCTGGAGACAACAGAAGCATTGGAGAGGTAAAGATGATGTGATAAGTTTATCAGTCTTGAAGAAGTAACTTTCAGGTGTTGGGTCCCTCAGGCTTGAGCAACGTCCACCTCCACGGTCTCGGTCAACATGAAGCTCAAACACCACAATTACACTTGTCATATTCATGGTTAATAAATGTAAACTGAGCAGACTCGACACCACAGTCAGATAATCACCTTTTTTTATGGTCTGGTGTCAACGTTACTCATCTGACTGTCTTAGTCGTAGTGACCCACTGACTTGGATTAAAATGATGGTCTGCTACGTGTACACTGAGACTGCTAAGTGCTTTAACAAATCAGTGAGGTACTCAGGTCGCGAGTACCTTGAAAACGTGAGAAATTACGAAAGCGCTTGGTATTTCACTGTTTTTCACAGTGGTTGTTCTTCATATATATATATATATATATATATATATATATATATATATATATATATATATATATATATATATATATATATATATATATATATATATATATATAAACACTGATCTCTGGCTGAAGGAGACTCGAACCTACGAACCTTAGGACAAGGTATTGGTCCAGTGTGGGTAGATTGTAAAGCACTGCGTACCTTGTCCTAAGGTTCGTAGGTTCGAGTCTCCTTCAGCCAGAGATCAGTGGTTGTGTATATTTCGCATGCTCTCGCGAATTCCTTGCATATATATATATATATATATATATATATATATATATATATATATATATATATATATATATATATATATATATATATATATATATATATATATATATACAGTATATATATGTATATATATGTATGTATGTATATATATGTATATATATGTATGTATATATATGTATGTATATATATGTATGTATAGGATGGGGTCCACCTCTGGTGTAAATTGTGGGACCCATAGCCTCGGAGAAGTGGATAAAAAGGCTTCAAGGAAAAATATTTGGATTTCTTCCTGAAGCCGTTTGAATATTCCACTTCCCCTACCACCCCATCTTTTCATATTTATTTTTTTTTACTAATAGGAATATTTTATTACATAATATGGTACAGAAGATTTAAGAGATACATTATTGATATAAAGGTAGCATATACGGTACATGTTGTTACGTGTGTATCACCGATTATAAGGCGAAAATCTCATCCAGCTCCTCAGAGCTGGGGCGTGTGCCCAAAATACAGCAGGCATTACCCCTTTGAACAGCCGCACTGAGCCGCTGGAACAGAAAACTAGCTGCCCTGGGATCCCTAGTTACCCTGATGAGTCTTTTTCCCAGCTCCTTAAGGAATTTAGATGCACTCTTTCCCCATGAGCCAAGGGTCTCTGAGCCTATGGGAACAAACATATAATGATGGGCAAGTTCTCCATATTTTCTAGACTTCTGGGACTCCCTGAAGCTGGCAGCTGCCCCTCCTTCCTCCCTGGTGTATTGGAGATAGGTATCAGCCAAGGTAGATGCACATGTATAGTCCCACACCACCTGCTTCCCATCTGTCCAGGCTTGAAGGGTGATACCATCTGGACGCTTCTGGCTGCCATCAGATCTGCATAGTTGGGGTGGCTCCCTTACTGCTGGGCATCCAGCTGTTGTGAGGCTCCTCTTGATAATGTTATTAACCTCCTCATGTCTTGCAATCTTTCCCTCGGATTTACGGCACACAAGACCATGGTACCCGAATCGGTCTGCTGCTTCACTGCCACAGATACACCTGTGTTCGGCGAGAATAGGGGCGGCAAGTCGAAGGGCAACACCGATGCGGATGGTCTGTGGGTCGAGACGTGTGCCAAGGCTGGAGTTGGGAACAGCCAACAGAAAGTCCCCAGCATGAGGGGCTCTCACTGCCAGGAGGCGGGCTCTATCCTTCCCTGACACACTCTGAAGCATTGTTGAGGCAATATTTTCCACTATTGGACCATCCCAGTGCGATTGTTTGTAGTTGTTGGGGGGAGCAGGTCTGGTTCCAGAGCCCGTTAGATTATCCCAGATCATTGCTCCGTCAATGAATTTTTGGTCCTGGACTCCTATCTTGTCCCTAAGATGTTCAGGGAGAATCGCTGCTACAAGCTCTCTGGATGCAATACACGAGGACAGAAAAGCAGGTAACGCAATCTGTGATGACTTGCGGACACCAATGCCTCCTAGTCTGACTGGAAGTGTAGCTTGGTTCCACTGCCCGTCTTCTAGAGTAAGGTTAAGTACTTTCGTAAAAATCTGCCTCAGAATACTGTCATATTCGTGCAGTATAGGGTTATCATATGAAGGTGCACATCTTAGGAAATATGTCAACCTGGGCAGACTCAAGCACTTTGTGAGAAGGTACAAGGCATCGTGGGTGTCCAGATTGCCTATTCGTTGTTCCATTCTCCTTAACTCTTCCAATTTCTTCCTGAGAATTGTGTCAATGGCATTGCTTCCCAGAGGTGCTCCTAGCAAGACACTATTTGTGGGGGCAATGACTGCTGCTCCTGGTAGTTTTGATCTCACTGCATTTATCACTTGTTGACTGACTGAGATGATTTCACATTTGGATGGATTCAGGATGAGACCCATTTCCTGTCCCCGTGTCATTACCTGTGTAAGGTCATGTAGGAGGGACTCTTTTGTACCTGCTAGTGTGCCATCATCTAGGAACCAGATGTTTAGCTCGCTGGTCAGTCTGACTGTGATTTCCCTAACTGCTATACAGAAGAGAAATGGTGCAAGAGGATCTCCTTGTTGGACACCCTCCGATGATGTAATTTCATGCTCTCCAAAGAGAAGCATTGATTCCTTGCTATACCCGGCTGAAACAAAAGGGAAGAGACCAGGGAAATGTTCTTGTACTGCTGCTAATACCACGTCTCTTTTCAGGAGATTGAACGCATTCTTGAAATCTAATTTTACCACTGCATTGTCCTCAGGCAGGTTGTTGATATACGCCCTTGTTGCATGAACCGCTGCTTCACTTCCTTGAGAGACCCCAAAGCCAAGCTGGTTTGGTTGAAGCATCATGGCTGCCTGTGCACGAATACTTCGGACAGCAGCTTTGGATACGAGGCGGCGTAAGGTGTTGCCTACTGCAATTGGCCGAATTCCTCCATCCTTCTTTTTAAGTGCACAAAGTGTTGCACCAAAAAAGAAAGGTCTAATTTCATCAGGGATCAGACCAGCCAAGGAATTGTTGATGAACCTTGTGATCTCTGAAAGCAGTGTTTCTGCAATTTCCCCAATAACTGGATTAACCATTTCCTTTAAATGCTGTGGCCTTATTCCAGTGTAACCCCCAGCAGAGCCAGATGGGAACGACATTATTGCTTTGTAAATGTCTGAGTCTTCCACTATCAATGGTTCCATAGTGGGGACAGAGGTGTTGGAACTGTTGGTACCACTGGTTTCCCTGGCAGGGTGCTTTCCTCTAAGTGCTTCAGCCGTGTCAGCATCCCTGGGAGCAACTGTAACTTCACTGGTAATAATTCTTATTGCCCCCACTGTGTTGCCCTCTTCAATTTTCTTGCTCACCTGGACTCTGACTTTTTCACTGTCAGTAGAGTGAGTGGGGGTTCTGCCTCTCCCTTTTTTGTGTTGACGGGGAAGGCGAATGAGGTTATCAACTCTAGGAAAATCTCTTAAGGATTTAATTATCATTGAGGCTAGCCTCTTTCCCCTTCTTTCCGGCACAGCTAAGCAGACATTGCCAAAAAGTAGCAAGTTGTGCCATGCCTTGATGGTTGGTGGAGCATTTAAGATAGTGGAACCATCGTTTACTTTTTTCAGGAGGTCTGTAAGTTTCCCAGCTGCGTGTGGACGGGCTGCTTTGGGAATATGTGTGAGTGTCCTGGTACCTGTTGCTTTAATTGCTTCCAAGAGATTGTCTGATGAGATGAAATCTGTTGGAGAGGGTTCAGGTGCCTGAGGTGGCTCTGGATCATCACTTTCCACAGGAGGACATCCTGAACCAGGGCAACTACCGTGTTTGCGGAGGAAACCATTCGAGTTGAGACAACGAAGCTGTAAGCATGACCGACACTTGCCTCTCCTAGTATTGCCAGCCGTGCCATTTCCCTGGCTGCTTGCTTCCTCCTGGTTGGCATCCATCTGCTAGACTAGACAATAGGAGTGGAATATGGCATGCTGGGTGGGTATGGTGCGTGGAAGGTAGTGAACTTGACCGTGGTGGCCTGGTGGAGTTTGAGGGGCTGGGAGGGGAAGGGAAAAACTTCCCCTGGGAATTAGGTGGGGGAGGCGCAGGTTGTTGAGTGGGGTTATCCCGGGAAGTACAATACACATGGACTTGCGCACTATATATTGTTCACACTGTCTTACAATACACATAACTTTATTTGTTTCCCATGTACACTATGAACAATGTGGGTATGGGCACTGCTGAACCAATGTGTTCACTCACCATCTAGTTACACATCCCGCCTCTTCCACCCACCCCCGTGACGTGGGGGGGGGGGGGATGCACTGACTGGTCACTCCCTCGTTAACATTAATTTCACATTGTTTTTCCATAACATATGCCTCTAAATAGTCCATGCATCGACACAATCATTTCCAAGTTAACTGGAAGCATGGTGCATGGTGCTGGATATACATGTTTTTATAAGAGCTTTTCGAGGTTTATATGTACGATAATCTTGGCCGGTGCTCATACACAGTGTAGGCCTTGTACTCTCCCACCCCTCCACTGGCCGTCTTCCTCACTACCACCACTCACCAACCTTTACAAACTGCACAACACTTCCACAATTTACCTTGAAACGGTGCACTGAAATGTCTTCTCGCTTCACTGGAATCTTCCCAGGATATTCACAATAAGTCCTGTTGAGTCTTAACCTGGTCAGCCTCGTTGATCCGGAGTTATAATTGAAAATCCCGCAGCTAGCCCACCACACGTCTTGCCATGCCAGTGCAGGCAGCATACAGAGCCTGCATAACTTTGATTGCACGTTCAACACACTGATTACTTCTTGGTAATCAGGAAGCTGGAGCAGACGGCTCCTGCTTCCAGTGATTTTTCAATGAGTTCAGTGCTTTTTTTGTAAGGTTTCAATATTTCTGACAAATTCTTGAAGTCATTTTCATGGTACATCTGATCAGTAAACCAATAATCTGTCCAGGTGTATGAAATGAATCTGCATATCTTCTCCAAAATCTTCCGTCTTGTAGGTATAAGAATGAATGCAAGAATAGCTAGAATGGCTCTTGAATTCCACCTCGCATTGCTGACGTTTGGAATTTTCTGAAAGTTAATCAAAGGAAAGTGACATTTTTCTTCAAAGAATCTAAACACTCGTGTTAGATGGTACAAACACTTCATATCATCTCCATCCTGATTTATGGAGGATCTCTTCTGTTCCACTAGCAAACTGTGTCGTTAGTTCCTTATAATTCTTCACCAGTTGGGATACAAATGGATACTCGATGTTTGGAGAACTGGTTTTAGCACCAAGATTTTCATCCACTACCAAACGGAGAATCCTGTCCAGAACGTGGTGATGCTGACAATTGATAAATTGTGGTTTGCTAATTCTCATCTCTGAGAACATTCGTTGCAGTCTGACAACAGCTCCACTCTTTTTCCCTGTGTTAACGTTTGTTGTATCAGCTATGGTCATCTTTATTGCAGTCCATAAGTTGTATTCATCAGTAACTTTTGCCATTCCTTCAGCAATAGTTTCAGCCTCGCCATCTTTCAAATGCAGTGCATCCAGTTTTACTTCGGTTCTTCCATTTTTAAGTACTAGTACCTGATACTCATTTTCCTCAATGCGCTTTCATCGAAATATAAAGACCATTCTTCCATTTTTAACTTTTCAATCATTTCCTCCTTCAATTTAGCAGCCTCTGTATATGTTTGGCTTGTAAATTGCTGCTTGACTTGGTGTAGGAATGTCAATGCCATCAAATGACAACTGTTTGCATATCTTGGTGGCTTTACTTGTTGATGTTTTTGTGGATGTCACCAAATTTGTGTTTTCTGGTTGGTGGAGCAGCACTTTCATCTTCATCTTCATACTCGCTCTCTTCACATTCAGTACCAATGTCACTCGATGCATGATCGTAAGATGATGCTGAAGCTGATTCAGCAGGCAGTTTCCGTCTTTTTGAAGGAGGAATAGTTTTTTTTCACTTGCAACTTGACCTGTAGAGTACCCCACTTCTCTTTTGCTTTCCACTTGAAGCACTTACAGCTGTTTGTCTTCAGAGGATAACCATTGGCCATTTACTTTTGTGATATCAAAAAGTTCATTAAGAGCATCACATTTTCCCCTCCTGACACATTCATCATAAGTCTTCACCACCTTGTGAAGCTTTGCTCATATTGCTTGATGTAACACATGTGGAAAATTCAATTTATTACTTCATAATTTTGTAAATTCTTTGGAAATTTTTCGCTATTCGCTCCTATCTTCCTTTTATTTCTACTCCAAGAAACTGGTACCGTCCAATGATTTGGGTTTTGAGAGATATTCTTCATTTTTCTTCTAGTGTAGATTCTTCTAGAGGCACAATTCCTCTTCTCCTGTGTGACTTCTGGAATCCCACCAAATTACTGGTCCAGATATCTTTGTTCTTCTTTATGGTAGTATCACTTTTCATGTGTGACATTATAATTAATTCTGAATTTCTGAAACAGATATAACGGCAATAAGTTGATTTGCTTGCTCATAAAACTTTTTATATAAACAAGGATTTGGATTGTTCTACAAATTTCTATACCGTTTCCGAAATTTCTTAACAGTTCTTGAAACTGGAAAAGTTTAAAGTGACAAAACTGTCAAATATTAACAGTAAAACTCACACTGTTAAGCTATACCTGTAAATATATTGTCAGACGAGCAGTGCTTGCTGATACACTCCTCTGTGAAATACAATGAGAAAATGATAACAGCAATAGTAGATGCCAGTATATAGAGTTGCCAATTAGTAATTTTCTGAGTTGCTACTTATAATTAGTAATGTAAATATATGGTGATTAATATTTTTCATAAATTTTAGTTGCCAGTTAGTAGTTTCCTGAGTTGCTACGCAGATATATATGGTGATTCATAGTTTTTATTTAGGGGTGACTTTTTTTGAAAACTGAGAGGAATTAGGGACTTTTTCATTTTTTTAAACAAAGGTTCATCGATTTATGGCACAGGAGATGTTTTATTTGGAAAAACAGTAAAAAAAGTTATAGCCCTAAGATATACATACAGTGGACCCTCGGATATCTGCTGTTCCGGATCTCGGCCAATTTGGATTTAGGCTGCTTTTTTGGGTCAAAATTTTATTGTGGATTTCAGACGGCAACTCGGAAACCGGCTGTATTGGACGCATCTGCCCGCCACTCTGCCCGGCAGAGTGGCAGCCATTTCCCACCAAGGCAGGGTGACCCAAAAAGAAAGAAAAACTTTTGTCATCATTCAGTGCTTTCACCATCACTCTTACATAATCACTGTCTTTTCAGAGGTGCTCAGTTACAACAGTTTAGATGTCCTTTCAAATTGCCAATATCCCAGACCCCTCCTTTAAAGTGCAGGCATTGGTACTTCCCATTTCCAGGACTCGAGTCCGGCTAACCGGTTTCCCTGAATCCCTTCACTAAATATTACCCTGCTCACACTCCATCAGCTCGTCAGGTCCCAAAAACCATTTGTCTCCATTCACTCCTATCTAATACGCTCACGCATGCTTGCTAGAAGTCCAAGCCCCTTGCCCACTAAACCTCCTTTACCCCCTCCCTCCAACATGGGTTTGAATCCTTGGCTAGCACAGTGTTGTTATTGGTCAGTACCACTCGTTCGTGGTTACAATAATATAATATGCTGCTTGTAAGCTAGTACACCAAACAGGGATGAGAATGAAATTAGCTTGAAAGCTCCCACACCTTCATATGTCCTCGGACCAAGAGTGACACACCTAGTTTGGCTGGGTGCATGGTTTTTGTAGGATTGGGTGGTCCTGTGGGTTAAGGCGTCATGTGGTTCTCGCTGTCAATGGTGGGCCAGTATAAGATGGGTTCGAATCCTTGGCTAGCGCAGTGTTGTCATTGATCAATACCACTTTTTCGTGGTTACAATTATTTATATATATATATATATATATATATATATATATATATATATATATATATATATATATATATATATATATACACAATACTGGCATAATTGTTATTGATTTTTTGAAAATTTTATATTTTTCTACTAAAAGGTCAATTAAACTACTTTCATTGATTGCCAGTGGATTTATTTTTATACACCAGTATAGGTCAACTATTTTACACTGATTAATATTTGGTTTGACCAACCCTAGCATCCAGAAGTGTTTCTATGTCTGTGGTCATACCAGTTCCTTTTCTCTGGCAAAATGAAACCACACCTTAGTAAAGCGTTCTGTGAGTTGCACTTTGGTTGTAATGGGGATATTGTGTATTTCATCCTTCAATACAGACCATAAACTCTCTATTTAGGGTTAATGTCGGGAAATTTCCAGCCCATGGGAGTACTTCAACGCTATTTTGTGCACACTACGTCTTTATTGATTTTGACGTGTAACCTGCGGCTGAGTGTTGTTTGAATATCCGACTTCCATCGCCATACCAATCCCTTATCTGAGGCAGTAATTGGCGTTGTAGTACTTCTATATACTTAACCTGGTTCATGGTACCCTCAACAAATTGCTCCCCACACCATGATTTTCTGAGGAAATTTGACCGTCTTCGTCAGACATTCAGCCATACATTCCTTACTTGACTACCTTCTTACAGTCAGCACATGGCCATCCAGCACTGCAACAGTTGATTCATCAGAGAACACCACATACAACAGTAGAAAAATATAATAGAAGTGGTGGAACAACCAGAGAAGCTGAATGGTAATGTTAACATCACTTGCAACAATTGAAAAGACAGTAGAAGCTGAATGGTGATCCTAATTTTTTCAAATAGAATTGTCATTTTACTAATAATTAATGCTCTTTAATGAACTACAAATGAACTGAATAGCTAAATGTATTTCCTACCTGCTGTCAATGTTCAGAAGTCCTCTCAGTGTAACCCTTAGCCCAGCTTCTTTCTGGAACAATGTGTTTTCAGTCTACTCTCTAAAAGCCTCTCATTAAGTGTCCTTTGAGCGAGGTTAACACCTGCTGCTGCTAGGTCAGAGGAAATCTGCCCACAAGATGCTCTTCTGTTGTTAAGAGCCATTCCTATTATTTTTCTGTGTAATCTGGGTGTTGTTTTCCGTTTTGTACCACATCTTCCAACCCTTTTTGAGTTCTTAATTTTACTGAGTTGAAACACTAAGTTTTATTGGTGTTTCTTTCTGTTTCAGTGTTCTATCACTCAATAAAACGCTTATCTGTCCCACTTTGCGAGGACTCAGATCGCTGTTTTTCATTTGTGTTGACTTTCCTTCAAACCAGTAAACTTTAAGAAAAAAAGAGGTACATTTGGTAACAAGCATGAGAACAGAAAACTGAATTATCACAGTCAATAAGAAGCAGAAAAGAACCTTTGTGCGGCAAACCAGGACAGCGTGGAATTATGAAAAACTTGGATGGTTAGAATGATGCTCACACGTGTTAAAACACTGATGGACCCGACGGGTGCCCAGACCAAATATTAATTAATGTAAAATAGTTGATCTGTACCTGGAGAGGGTTAGGGGGGCAGCGCCTCCGCGGCCAGGTCTCTGACCAAAACAAATCCATTAGCAGTCAGTGAAATTGGTTTGACCTTTTATAGAAAAAACATCGATTTTTTTAAAAATCCATAATAATAATAATAATAATAATAATGCCAGACAGTACTGCATATACATACACACATATATATATATATATATATATATATATATATATATATATATATATATATATATATATATATATATATATATATATATATGTCGTGCCGAAGATGTAAAACTGGTCAATGAGCAAGAACTCATTTAAAATTAAGTCCTTTCTGAAATTTTCTCTTATACGTTTAAAGATATATTTTTTTCATTAATGTTTATGTAAAAAAATTTAATTTTGCACCAAAAGAATCTTAGAAAACTTACCTAACCTTATTATAACAAGAGTAATTTATTTTAGCCTAACCCAACTAAATATATTTTAGATTTGTTTACAATAATTTAGTACTAAACAAACACAGTGAAATATATTTTTTTCGTTAGGTTTCGAATGATTTTGGCGAAATTATTGCATACACAAATTTTCACTTGTTCTATATGGCAAGATGAGCGTTGCTATTTAAGCCAAGATGGCAAGTTCTGCCTATTCGGCACGACATATATATATATATATATATATATATATATATATATATATATATATATATATATATATATAAACTGTATTTTGTTATGCTATTTTATGTATTTACTTTTTTTTATATATTATGGGTATATTCTGTAGCTGTGTTTTAATGTTACAGTTGTATTATGGAGGTGTATATTATAATTACCTGATATACTGTGGATACGCAAATCGAGTTGCTTGCGTAAGCACTGTGAATAATTGATAGTTGCATAGGCATTGCTGTGTTGTCTCAGTGGCTGCGTGTGTGCAACTCGGTGCAAGCCTGTGTTTATCTTCTGCAACGCGTCTCCTAGTGTTCCAGCTGTATGAAAGTCATTACGAATGTGGGTGGTTACTCTTGGAGTGTGTGTGTGTGTGTGTGTGTGTGTGTGTGTGTGTGTGTGTGTGTGTGTGTGTGTGTGTGTATCAGTCTGTATTTATCTGTGTTTGAGTGTCTGTGCGAGAGAGTCAGCTCGCACGCAGAGATTTTGTCTTCGTAAAGCTTTAGCAAGTCATTTTTATGTTTGTGTAGAGCTCTATCAACTCGTGTTTCCCTCTGTGTAGAACTTTATCAGTTATGTTTTACTACACAGACATGTCAAATCACGTCTCTCCCCATCAGAGTTTTATTGAATCATATTTTCCTCTGTGGAGAGGTTTAACAGTTAAGTTCTCTCTCCACCTAGAGCTTTATCGAGGCTTTATAAAGTCATGTTCCTGTGTAGAGCTTTATCAGGTCATGTTTCTGTCTGTAGAGCTTTATCAAGTCATGTTTCTGTCTGTAGAAATTTATGAAATCATGTTTCTGTCTGTAGAGCTTTGTCAAGTTATATTTCTATCTGCAGAGCTTTATGAAGTTATAATTCTGTCTGGAGAGCTTTTTCAAGTAACGTTTGTCTGTTTAGAGCTTTATGAAGTCTCTTTGTGTAGAGCGTTATCAAGTCACGTTTCTCTCTGCGTAGAGAGAGGTTGATAAAAACAATCTTAGTTTGTGTAGATCCTTATCAACTTATGTTTGTGTTTGTGTAGAGCTGATTTATAAATTCACTTTTCGTTGTGTACATCATGTTGAGGATACCACTCTGGTGCTCCTGTCTTTCACATCATATTTATGTAAGAACAACACTCTGGTGCTCCTTCTTTCACTCGTAAAACAAACTTGGGAGTGTATCTTGAGGCAAGAGTCTGGCCTAACTAGGAGTCGCCTCATTAAAATAAAGACCTCCACAATATATATATATATATATATATATATATATATATATATATATATATATATATATATATATATATATATATATATATATATATATATATATATAAATGCTAGGAATTCGCAAGAACAGGCGAAATATTCACGAACACGAATTCCTAGCATTGTTAAAATCTCTAGTAAGGCTGATGCATGCAGGGGATGAGATGAAAAGCTGTAAGCCTCCTGCTTGAAAGCTGGCTGCCTTGGATCAACGTCTAGCTCACGCTAGACGCCAAGGTACTGGACCAGTGTAGCTATGTTGGTAAAGCACTGCGTACCTTGTTCCAAGGTTCGTAGGTTCAAGTCTCCTTCAGCCAGAGATCAGTGTTTGTGCATATATATATATATGTATATATATATATATATGTATATATATGTATATTTTATTATCACACTGGCCGATTCCCACCAAGGCAGGGTGGCCCGAAAAAGAAAAACTTTCACCGTCATTCACTCCATCACTGTCTTGCCAGAAGGGTGCTTTACACTACAGTTTTTAAACTGCAACATTAACACCCCTCCTTCAAAGTGCAGGCACTGTACTTCCCATCTCCAGGACTCAAGTCCGGCCTGCCGGTTTCCCTGAACCCCTTCATAAATGTTACTTTGCTCACACTCCAACAGCACGTCAAGTATTAAAAACCATTTGTCTCCATTCACTCCTATCAAATACGCTCACGCATGCCTGCTGGAAGTCCAAGCCCCTCGCACACAAAACCTCCTTTACCCCCTCCCTCCAACCTTTCCTAGGCCGACCCCTACCCCGCCTTCCTTCCACTACAGACTGATACACTCTTGAAGTCATTCTGTTTCGCTCCATTCTCTCTACATGTCCGAACCACCTCAACAACCCTTCCTCAGCCCTCTGGACAACAGTTTTGGTAATCCCGCACCTCCTCCTAACTTCCAAACTACGAATTCTCTGCATTATATTCACACCACACATTGCCCTCATACATGACATCTCCACTGCCTCCAGCCTTCTCCTCGCTGCAACATTCATCACCCATGCTTCACACCCATATAAGAGCGTTGGTAAAACTATACTCTCAAACATTCCCCTCTTTGCTTCCAAGGACAAATTTCTTTGTCTCCACAGACTCCTAAATGCACCACTCACCCTTTTCCCCTCATCAATTCTATGATTCACCTCATCTTTCATAGACCCATCCGCTGACACGTCCACTCCCAAATATCTGAATACATTCACCTCCTCCATACCCTCTCCCTCCAATCTGATATCCAATCTTTCGTCACCTAATCTTTTTGTTATCCTCATAACCTTACTCTTTCCTGTATTCACTTTTAATTTTCTTTTGCATACCCTACCAAATTCATCCACCAATCTCTGCAACTTCTCTTCAGAATCTCCAAAGAGCACAGTGTCATCAGCAAAGAGCAACTGTGACAACTCCCACTTTATGTGTGATTCTTTATCTTTTAACTCCACGCCTCTTGCCAAGACCCTCGCATTTACTTCTCTTACAACCCCATTTATAAATAAATTAAACAACCACGGTGACATCACACATCCTTGTCTAAGGCCTACTTTTACTGGGAAATAATTTCCCTCTTTCCTACATACTCCAACTTGAGCCTCACTATCCTCGTAAAAACTCTTCACTGCTTTCAGTAACCTACCTCCTACACCATACACTTGCAACATCTGCCACATTGCCCCCCTATCCACCCTGTCATACGCCTTTTCCAAATCCATAAATGCCACAAAGACCTCTTTAGCCTTATCTAAATACTGTTCACTTATGTGTTTCACTGTAAACACCTGGTCCACACACCCCCTACCTTTCCTAAAGCCTCCTTGTTCATCTGCTATCCTATTCTCCGTCTTAATCTTAATTCTTTCAATAATAACTCTACCATACACTTTACCAGGTACACTCAACAAACTTATCCCCCTATAATTTTTGCACTCTCTTTTGTCCCCTTTGCCTTTATACAAAGGAACTATGCATGCTCTCTGCCAATCCCTAGGTACCTTACCCTCTTCTATACATTTATTAAATAATTGTACCAACCACTCCAAAACTATATCCCCACCTGCTTTTAACATTTCTATCTTAATCCCATCAATCCCGGCTGCCTTACCCCCTTTCATTTTACCTACTGCCTCACGAACTTCCCCCACACTCACAACTGGCTCTTCCTCACTCCTACAAGATGTTATTCCTCCTTGCCCTATACACGAAATCACAGCTTCCCTATCTTCATCAACATTTAACAATTCCTCAAAATATTCCCTCCATCTTCTCAATACCTCTAACTCTCCATTTAATAACTCTCCTCTCCTATTTTTAACTGACAAATCCATTTGTTCTCTAGGCTTCCTTAACTTGTTAATCTCACTCCTAAACTTTTTCTTATTTTCAACAAAATTTGTTGATAACATCTCACCCACTCTCTCATTTGTTCTCTTTTTACATTGCTTCACCACTCTCTTAACCTCTCTCTTTTTCTCCATATACTCTTCCCTCCTTGCATCACTTCTACTTTGTAAAAACTTCTCATATGCTTACTTTTTCTCCCTTACTACTCTCTTTACATCATCATTCCACCAATCGCTCCTCTTCCTCCCCGCACCCACCTTCCTGTAACCACAAACTTCTGCTGAACACTCCAACACTACATTTTTAAACCTACCCCATACCTCTTCGACCCCATTGCCTATGCTCTCATTAGCCCATCTATCCTCCAATAGCTGTTTATATCTTACCCTAATTGCCTCCTCTTTTAGTTTATAAACCTTCACCTCTCTCTTCCCTGATGCTTCTATTCTCCTTGTATCCCATCTACCTTTTACTCTCAGTGTAGCTACAACTAAAAAGTGATCTGATATATCTGTGGCCCCTCTATAAACATGTACATCCTGAAGTCTACTCAACAGTCTTTTATGTACCAATACATAATCCAAAAAACTACTGTCATTTCGCCCTACATCATATCTTGTATACTTATTTATCCTCTTTTTCTTAAAATATGTATTACCTATAACTAAACCCCTTTTTATACAAAGTTCAATCAAAGGGCTCCCATTATCATTTACACCTGGCACCCCAAACTTACCTACCACACCCTCTCTAAAAGTTTCTCCTACTTTAGCATTCAGGTCCCCTACCACAATTACTCTCTCACTTGGTTCAAAGGCTCCTATACATTCACTTAACATCTCCAAAAATCTCTCTCTCTCCTCTACATCCTCTCTTCTCCAGGTGAATACACGCCTATTATGACCCACTTTTCGCATCCAACCTTTACTTTAATCCACATAATTCTTGAATTTACACATTCATATTCTCTTTTCTCCTTCTATAACTGATCCTTCAACATTACTGCTACCCCTTCCTTTGCTCTAACTCTCTCAGATACTCCAGATTTAATCTCATTTATTTCCCCCCACCGAAACTTCCCTACCCCCTTCAGCTTTGTTTCGCTTAGGGCCAGGACATCCAACTTCTTTTCATTCATAACATCAGCAATCATCTGTTTCTTGTCATCCGCACTACATCCACGCACATTCAAGCATCCCAGTTTTATAAAGTTTTTCTTCTTCTCTTTTTTAGTAAATGTTTACAGGAGAAGGGGTTACTAGCCCATTGCTCCCGGCATTTTAGTCGCCTCATACGACACGCATGGCTTATGGAGGAAAGATTCTTTTCCACTTCCCCATGGACAATAGAAGAAATAAAGAAGAACAAGAGCTATTTAGAAAAAGGAGAAAAACCTAGATGTATATATATATATATGCATGTGCGTGTCTGTGAAGTGTGACCAAAGTGTAAGTAGGAGTAACAAGATATCCCTGTTATCTAGCTTGTTTATATATATATATATATATATATATATATATATATATATATATATATATATATATATATATATATATATATATATATATATATATATATATATATATATATATATATATATTAGTAGTAGGTTGGTAGACAGCAACCACTCAGGGAGGTACTACCGTCCTGCCAAGTGAGTGTAAAGATGAAGCCTATATTTTGTTTTACATGATGGTAGGATTGCTGGTGTTTTTTTTTCTGTCTCATAAACATGCAATATTTCAGTTACATCTTACTACTTCTACTTACACTTAGGTCACACTACACATGCACATACATGTTTATGTATACACACTCATCTGAGTTTTCTTTGATATTATCTTAATAGTTCTTATTCTTATTACTTTTCCTTTTATATCCATGGGGAAGTGGAATAAGAATCTTTCCTCCGTAAGCCATGAGTGTTGTAAAAGTCAACTAAAATGCCGGGAATAATGGGCTAGTAACCCCTTTTCCTGTATAGCTTACTAAAAAGAAAAAGAAGAAAACCGTCAAAATGGGGGTGTTTAAATATGCGTGAATGTTGTGCACATGATAAGAAAGAGATGATTGTGGATGTTATGAATGAGAAGAAGCTGGATGTCCTGACTTTAAGTGAAACAAAGCTGAAGGGGGTGGGAGAGTTTCAATGGGGAGAAATAAATGGGATTAGGTCAGGGTTTTCAAATAGAGTTAGAGCGAAAGAAGGAGTAGCAATAATGTTGAAGGATAAGTTATGGCAGGAAAAGAGGGAATATAAATGTATAAATTCAAGGATTATGTGGAGTAAAATAAGGGATGGGTGTGAAAAGTGGGTTATAGTAAGTGTTTATACACCTGGAGAAAAAAGAAGTGTAGAGGAGAGAGAGAGATTTTGGGAAGTGTTGAGTGAGTGCGTGGGGAGTTTTGAACCAAGTGTGAGAGTACTGGTGGTTGGGGATGTCAATGCTAAAGTGGATAAAAATGTTGTGGAGGGAGTAGTAGGTAAATTTGGGGTGCCAGGGGTAAATGAAAATGGGGAGCCTTTAATTGAGCTATGTGTAGAAAGAGGTTTGGTAATAAGTAATACATACTTTATGAAAAAGAGGATAAATAAACATACAAGGTATGATATAGCATGTAATGAAAGTAATTTGTTAGATTATGAATTGGTGGATAAAAGGTTGATGGGTAGGCTTCAGGATGTACATGTTTATAGAGGGGCAACGGATATATCGAATCATTATTTAGTTGTTGCTGCAGTTAGAGTAAGAGGTAGATGGGACAAAAGGAAAATGGCAACTGCAAGTAAGAGAGAGGTGAAAGTGTATAAACTAAGGGAGGAGGAAGTTAGGGTCAGAAAGGTTGGCTAATGCAAGTATGAGTAATGGGGGGGGGGGTTGAAGAGGGTTGGGATAGTTTCAAAAAATGCAGTATTAGAATGTGGGGCAGAAGTTTGTGGTTATAGGAGGGTGGGTGCAGGAGGAAAGAGGAGCGATTGGTGGAATGATGAAGTAAAGGACGTGATAAAAGAGAAAAAGTTAGCTTATGAGACTTTTTACAAAACAGAAGTGTTATAAGAAGAGTAGAGTATATGGAGAGTAAAAGAAAGGTGAAGAAAGTCGTGAGAGAGTGCAGAAGAAGAGCAGATGATAGAGTGGGAGAGGCACTGTCAAGAAATTTTGCATAAAATAAGAAAAAAAGTTTTGAGTAAGATATGGAAGTTTTCATTGCATCTATGGATTTAGAAAAGACATATGATAGAGTGGACAGGGGAGTAATGTGGCAGATGTTACAAGTGTATGGAATAGGTAGTAAATTACTAAATGCTGTAAAGAGTTTTTATGAGGGTAGTGAGGCTCAGGTTAGGTTGTGTAGGAGAGAGGGAGATTACTTCCCGGTAAAAGTAGGTTTTAGACAGGGATGTGTAATGTCGCCATTGTTGTTTAATATATTTATAGATGGAGTTTGAAAATAAGTAAATGCCAGGGTGTTGGGGAGAGAGATGGGGTTAAATTACGGGGAATCAAGTACAAAATTGGAGTTGATACAGTTACTTTTTGCTGATGATACTGTGCTTATGGGAGATTCTAAAGAAAAGTTGCAAAGGTTAGTGGACGAGTTTGGATGGGTGTGTAAAGGTAGAAAGTTGAAAGTGAACATAAATAAGAGTAAGGTGATGAGGGTACCAAACGATATAGATAAAGAAAAAGGGAGTATGGAAGAAATGAATGTTTTCAGATATTTGGGAGTTGACGTGTCAGCGGATAGGTTTGTGAAGGATGAGGTTAATCATAGAATTGATGAAGGAAAAAAGGTGAGTGGTGCATTGAGGTATATGTGGAGACAAAAAACGTTATTCATGCAGGCAAAGAAGGGAATGTATGAAAGTATAATGGTACCAACCATCTTGTATGTGTGTGAAGCTTGGGTTGTAAGTGCTGCAGGGAGGAGGCGGTTGGAGGCAGTGGAGATGTCCTGTCTAAGAGCAATGTGTGGTGTAAATATTATGCAGAAAATTCGTAGTGTGGAAATTCGGAGAAGGCTTGGAGTTAATAAAAGTATTAGTCAGAGGGCTGAAGAGGGGTTGTTGAGGTGGTTTGGTCATTTAGAGAGAATGGATCAAAGTAGAATGGAGAGCGTATAAATCTTTAGGGGAAGGAAGGCGCTGTAAGGGTCGTCCTCGAAAAAGTTGGAGAGATGGGGTAAAGGAGGTTTTGTGGGCGAGGGGCTTGAACTTCCAGCAAGCGTGCGTGAGCGTGTTAGATAAGACGAATGGTTTTTGGTACCTGACGAGTTGTAGAAGTGTGAGCAGGGTAATATTTAGTGAAAGGATTCAGGAAAACCGGTTACTTTTATATAGCCGGACTTAAGTACTGGAAATGGGTAGTACAATGCCTGCACTTTAAAGGAGGGGTTTGGGATATTGGCATTTTGGAAGGATATATTGTGTATTTTTATATATGCTTCTAAACTGTTGTATCTGGGCTCCTCTGCAAAGACAGTGATTATGTATGAGTGTTGAATGATGATGAAAGTATTTTCTTTCTTTTTGGGTCACCCTGCGTAAGTGGGAGACGGCCAACTTGTTGAATATATATATATATATATATATATATATATATATATATATATATATATATATATATATATATATATATATATATATATATATATATATATATATATATATATATATATATATATATATATATATATATATATATATATATATATATATATATATATATATATATATATATATATATATATATATATATATATATATATATATATATATATATATATATATATATATATATATATATATATATATATATATATATATATATATATATATATATATATATATATATATATATATATATATATATATATATATGTATATATATATATATATATATATATATATATATATATATATATATATATATATATATATATATATATATATATATATATATATATATATATATATATATATATATATATATATATATATATATATATATATATATATATATATATATATATATATGCAATAAGATCACAGTAAACAGGTGATTTCAGAATATGCAAAACAACCACTGAAAAAATAGAGAAATTCCAAGCGCTTTCGTGACTACTCACATTATCAAGGAACTATAATAATGTGAGTAGTCACGAAAGCGCTTGGAATTTCTCAATTTTTTCACAGTTGTTGTTTTGCATATATATATATATATATATATATATATATATATATATATATATGTGTGTGTGTGTGTGTGTGTGTGTGTGTGTGTGTGTGTGTGTGTGTGTGTGTGTGTGTGTGTGTGTGTGTGTGTGTGTGTGTGTGTGTGTGTGTGCGTGTATGTGTGTGTGTGCATAAAAGAACGGTTTATATATAACGACCACTATAATTCCTTGTACAACTATGTATCATGTCCAAATAAAAATTATTATTATTTTTATTATTATTATTATTATTATTATTATTATTATTATTATTATTATTATTATTATTATTATTATTATTATTATATTTACATAACGAACTGAAGGATGACTCCACTCCTTGCACCTCTTCTCAGTAATTCTTTCCTCCTCTGGCTCCTATCCTTAAGAACCCCAATGGAAATAAGTCATTCTGTCTGACTTGTTTGGGTTATCGCAGGTTCTCTACACATCTGCTGCTGTGTATGATAATCTATGTAACTGTATTTATGTATACCTGAATAAACTTATTTACTCGTCCATGCTCAGCATCGCTAAGGAGGGATAAAATTTAGTAAGTTTTAGTTTTTTTGTACTAATTTATAATTTTTTTTTTTTCAAGTATTAATGATATTCTTCATTTCAGTTTAAATGCGCATTTATGCATTTTTTACAATTTTATATTATTTTTTTTTAATTGTTAAATACTATTTGTATTTGGGGACCTGGAATGGATTACCCCATATAACGAACGAACGCTATAACAAACGAGGTTGTAGAACCAATTAGATTCGTTACAGCGTATCCCACTGTATGCAGCAGCGACTCCTTGACAACAGCAGCAACAGAGAACTATTTTGTAACAGTAGCAACAAACAGCAGTTAAAACAGGCAGTTAATGCAACAACGACAGTTTGTTACTGCAGCGACAGCAGCGACATCCAGCTGTTATAACAGCAGCTGTCTCCCCTCTTTGTGTATCCTCGATCAAGGTGACTTAATGCTGGTGCGGGGTTGTTGATCCAAGGGACTGGACCCTGTCCTCCCTTACCTTGTATCGAACCTGATAACCCTTACGGATTTAGCGCTTCCCCATAAAATAATTATGTCTAAGTTGCTTTTTGCCGATGATACTGTGCTTTTGGGTAATTCTGAAGAGAAAATGCAAAGGTTAGTAGTGGACGAATTTGGGAAGGTATGTAAAACAAGGAAACTGAAAGTGAATATCGGAAAGAACACATTGATGAGGGCAACAAAAAAAATTAGGTAATGAAAGAGTGGATATCAGATTGGAGGGAGGGAGTATGGAAGAAATAAACGTGTTCAGACATTTGAGAGTGGACTTGTCAGCGGACGGGTCTATGAAGGACGAGGCAACCATACAATTTATAAGGAGGGGGGGGGGAAAGGTGGGTGGTGCATTGAAGCATTTGTGGAGACAAAAATTATCTGTGGAAGCGAGAAGGGAAATGAATGTAAGTAGTATGGTACCAAAATTCTTATATATGTGTGAAACATGGGTTGTGAAAGTTACAGCGAGGAGAAAGCACGAGGCAGTGGAGATGTCGTGTCTGAGGGCAACGTGTGGTGTAAATATGCAGAGAATTCGTAGTCTGGAGACTAAAAGGAGGTGAAAGGTTACTAAAAGTTGTTGTTCAGAGGGCTGAGGATGGGTTGTTAAGGTAGTTTGAACAATTAGAAAGGAGAAAAGTAGAATTACTTGGAGGGTGCATATATCCGTAGTGGAGGGAAGGTAGGGTAGGAATCACCCTAGGAAAGGTTGGAGGGAGAGGGTAAACTAGGTTTTGCATGTATGGGGCTTGAACATCCAGCAAGCGTGTGTAAACGTGTTAGAAGTGGAGGCAGGTAGGTTTTATGATTTGACGTGCTGTTGGAGTGTAAGGTAACATTTATGAAGGGACTTGGGGAAACCAGTTAGGAGGTGAGAAGTGCCGTGCTTGAACTTTGAAGGATAGGAGATATTTCAGTTTGGAGGGACATCTGAGGTGTAGTAACGTCACTCCTCTAGCAAGACAGTGATGGTGAAAGCGTTTCTTCTTTTTCGGATCACCCAACCTCGGTGGGAGACGGCCGGTGTGTTAATAATAATAATAATAATAATAATAATAATAATAATAATAATAATAATAATAATTAATAATAATAATAATAATAAAATTACTACTACTACTACTACTACTACTACTACTACTAATAATAATAATAATAATAATAATAATAATAATAATAATAATAAAATTACTACTACTAATAATAATAAATAATTCCCTCGGTTTGTTTACATTGCGGAGGGGTTGGCAGCACTGACGATATCGATTGGTAGCACTGGCTTTTTCTTAGCCGGTGTAGTTGGTGGCCCCTGCGGGTTTATTATAGGGCTATTTTCTTCACAAGCTACAAAAATAAACCAAGGCGTTTCGATCGTTCCTGGACTGAAGCTTCATATAAAGGTACGACGACAATGTCTGAAGTGTTGGTTGTGTAAATTGTTAGAGTCAACGTATTGTTCCTGCCACGGTATATACGTCTTGCAGAGTGGGTAAAATTGGTCACTTAGTATGAACTCATCTAAAATTTTCTCTTATACGTTTAAAGATGTATTTTTCTCATTTATGTTGACATAAAAATTAATTATTTTGTACCAAAAGAACCTTAGAAAACTTACCTAACCTTATTGTAACAAGCGCATTTTAATTTAGCCTAATTCAACTAAATACATTTTAGATAAGTTTACAATAATTCAGTAATAAACAAACACAATGAAATATATTATTTTCGTTAGGTTCAGAATGATTTTTATAAAATTATTACATAAGCAAATTTTCGCTTGCCTTATTAGGCAAAATATATATATATATATATATATATATATATATATATATATATATATATATATATATATATATATATATATATATATATATATATATATATATATATATATATCAATAAATTTTGTTGAAAATAAGAAAAAGTTTTTGAGTGAGATTAATAAGTTGAGGAAGCCTGGGGAACAAATGGATTTATCAGTTAAAAATAGGAGAGGAGAGTTATTAAATGGAGAGTTAGAGGTATCGCGAAGATGGAGGGAATAGTTTGAGCAATTGTTAAATGTTGATGAAGATAGGGAAGCTGTGATTTCGTGTAGAGGGCAAGGAGGAATAACATCTTGTAGGAGTGAGGAAGAGCTAGTTGTGAATGTGAGGGAGGTTCATGAGGCAGTGGGAAGAATGAAAGGGGGTAAGTCAGCGATTGATGGGATAAAGATAGAAATGTTAAAAGCAGGTGGGGATATAGTTTTGGAGTGGTTGGTACTATTATTTAATAAATGTATGGAAGAAGGTAAAGTACCCAGGGATTGGCAGAGAGCATGCATAGTTTCTTTGTATAAAGGCAAAGGGGATAAAAGAGAGTGCAAAAATTATAGGGAAAAAGTCTGTTGAGTATACCTGGTAAAGCCTATGGTAGAGTTATTATTGAAAGAATCAAGAGTAAGACAGAGAGTAGGATAGCAGATGAACAAGGAGGCTTTAGGAAAGGTAGGGGGTGTGTAGCCCAAGTGTTTTACAGTGAAACAAATAGGTGAACAGTATTTAGATAAGGCTAAAGAGGTTTTTGTGGCATTTATGGATTTAAAAAAAGCGTATGACAGGGTGGATAGGGGGGCAATGTGGCAGATGTTGCAGATGTATGGTATAGGAGGTAGGTTACCGAAAGCAGTGAAGAGTTTTTACGAGGATAGTGAGGCTCAGGTTAGAGTATGTAGGAGAGAGGGAGATTATTTCCTAGTAAAAGTAGGCCTTAGACAAGGATGTGTGATGTCACCGTGGTTGTTTAATATATTTATAGACGGGGTTGTAAGAGAAGTGAATGCATTCAGATATTTAGGAGTGGACGTGTCAGCGGATGGGTCTATGAAAGATGAGGTGAATCATAGAATTGATGATGAGAAAAGGGTGAGTGGTGCACTTAGGAGTCTGCGGAGACAAAGAACTTTGTCCGTGGAAGCAAAGAGGGGAATGTGAGTATAGTTATACCAACACTCCTATATGGGTGTGAAGCATGGGTAATGAATGTTGAAACGAGGAGGCTGGAGGCGGTGCAGATGTCTAAGATCAATGTGTGGTGTGAATATAATGCAGAGAATTCGAAGAGTGGAAATTAGGAGGAGGTGCGGGATTACCAAACCTATTATCCAGAGTGCTGAGCAGGGATTGTTGAGGGGGCTCGGACATGTAGAGAGAATGGAACAAAACAAAATGACTTTGAGAGTGTAAATCTGTAGTGGAGGGAAGGCGGGGTAAGAGTCGCCCTAGGAAAGGTTGGAGGGAGGGGGTAAAGGAGGTTTTGTGTGCGAGGGGCTTGGACTTCCAGCAAGCATGCGTGAGCGTATTTGAAAGGATTGAATGGAGGCAAATGGTTTTTAATACTTGACGTGCTGTTGGAGTGTGAACAAAGTAATATTTATGAAGGGATTCAGGGAAACCGGCAGGCCGGACTTGAGTCCTGGAGATGGGAAGTACAGTGCTTGCACTCTGAAGGAGGGGTGTTAATGTTGCAGTTATCATAACTGTAGTGTAAAGCACCCCTCTGGCAAGACAGTGATGAAGTGAATGATGATGAAAGTTTTTCTTTTTTCGGGCCACCCTGCCTTGGTGGGAATCGGCCGATATGTTAATAAAAAAATATTTGCAAAACAACCACTGTGAAAGAATAGTGAAATTCCAAGCGCTTTCGTGACTTCTCACATTATTAAGGAACTTTAAAAATAATACAGCAAAGAAAGACATATAAAGGGTCAAGACAACACCTCACCATCACATCCCACAACAAAGAAACACCTGATGTGTGACGACACCCGACTCGTAAGAAAGGAGGAACACTGCAACAGGTCTGTTGGCCCATACTACGCAGGTCCTTCGCAATCCATCCCACTAGCAAAATATTTGCCCAACCATAATATTTTACCCAAGAATTAAGATTTATTATTTGTTTAATGTATTATTAAATTCTTCCCAAATTTTATAAATTATAAATTGATCTAATTTATATAAACCAAAGGAAATATTCATATTATTGTCAAAACTGCTTTTTATGAAACAAGTTTCAATTATATTCCTGTCGACCATGGACTTGCTTGATACTACTTTCTCAACTTTTTGAAAATCAATTGGATGGTTAAAATCTCTTACATGAATAAATAGAGCATTGGAATCTTGTCCAGTTCTAATGCTATTTTATGTTATTCTAATCTTAGTTCGAGAATTTTAACAGTTTGACAGTAATAAACTTTATCGCAAATTTTAAAAGGAATCTTATAGTATCAAGATTTTTAAATACATCTTTGATATTAAAAGTCTTAAGAAGAGAAGGCATATCAACCAAGTTTTCCTGGTAAGGGAGAACCAACATATTTTTAGTTGAATAAGGTTGGTTGTCCCTTTTTATATTGTAAAAAGTATTTCTTGGGTATTTCAGATCATTAGCTATTTCACAAATTTTGGATATTTCTTCATCTATGAACTCTGGACTACAAATTCGTAAAGCTCTCAAAAACATTGATGAGAAAACAGACAGTTTAACTCTATCTTGATGGGAAGAATAATAGTGTACATAGGAACAGTTATTTGTAGGTTTTCTGTAAATTTTAAATTTGAATTCATTATTACCTTTAATAATTAAATCATCTAGAAAAGGCAATGAGTTATTTTCCTCAAACTCAACAGTAAAGTTTATACAATGGGCTAAGCTATTTAATTTAACAATGTACACTATTATTCATGACATCAAGATAGAGTTTAACTGTCGAGTTCCTCATCAATTTTTTGAGAGCTTTGCATATTTGTAGTCCAGAGTTCATGGATGAGGACATATCCAAAATTTATGAAATAGCTAATGATCTGAAATACCCAAGAAACGTAGTTGATAAATCTTTTGAAATTGCTAGAAATACTTTTTACAGTCCAGAAAGGGACAACCAACCTTATTCAACTAAAAATATGTTGGTTCTCCCTTACCATGAAAACTTGGTTGATATGCCTTCTCTTCTTAAGACTTTTAATATCAGGTTTGCCAGGCGCCCATATGCTGCAGCAGTTATCTGGTTGATGTGTGCTTCCGGAAACGTGCTCGGTGTTATACTCACCCCAAGATCTTTTCTTTGAGCGAGGTTTGCAGTCTTTGGCCACCTAGCCTACACTCTGTCTACGGTTTTCTTTGCCCTCCCCCGATCTTCATGACTGCATTTGGCGGGGTTAAATTCGAGAAGCCAGTTGCTGGACCATGTGTCCAGTCTGTCCAGGTCTCTTTGAAGTCCTGCCTGATCCTCATCTGATTTAATTCTCCTCATTAACTTCACATCATCTGCGAACAGGGACACTTCTGAGTCTATCCCTTCCATCATGTCATTTACATTTACCAAAAATAGCACTGGTCCTAAGACCGACCCCTGTGGGACCCCGCTCGTCACAGGTGCCCACTGTGATACCTCATCGCGTACCATGACTCGTTGTCGTCTCCCTGTCAGGTATTCTCTGATTCATTGCAGTGCCCTTCCTGTTATACGCGCCTGATCCTCCAGCTTCTGCACTAATCTCTCGTGAGAAACTGTATCGAAGGCTTTCTTGCAGTCCAAGAAAATGCAATCAACCCACCCCCCTCTCTCGTGTCTTACTTAAGAACATAAGAACATAAGAAAGGAGGAACACTGCAGCAGGCCTGTTGGCCCATACTAGGCAAGTCCTTTACAATTCATCCCACTAACAAACATTTGACCAACACAATTTTCAATGCCCTCCCAAATCAACCTACGTCTCACCTCCTCGCACTATATAAGGCCCACATTATCAAGGAACTATGTTCCTTGATAATGTGAGTAGTCACGAAAGCGCTTGGAATTTCTCTATTCTTTCAGAGTGGTTGTTTTGCATATATATATATATATATATATATATATATATATATATATATATATATATATATATATATATATATATATATATATATGTATATATATATATATATATATATATATATATATATATATATATATATATATATATATATATATATATATATATATATATATATATATATATGCTAGGGTGTTCAGGAGAGGGGTGGGATTAAATTATGGGGAATTAAATACAAAATGGGAAGTGACACAGTTACTTTTTGCTGATGATACTGTGCTTATGCGAGATTCTAAAAAAAATTGCAAAGGTTAGTGGGCGAATTTGGGAATGTGTGTAAAGGTAGAAAGTTGAAGGTGAACATAGAAAAGAGTAAGGTGATGAGGGTATCAAATGATTTAGATAAAGAAAAATTGGATATCAAATTGGGGAGGAGGAGTATGGAAGAAGTGAATGTTTTCAGATATTTGGGAGTTGACTTGTCAGTGGATGGATTTATGAAGGATGAGGTTAATCATAGAATCGATGAAGGAAAAAAGGTGAGTGGTGCGTTGAGGTATATGTGAAGGCAAAAAATGTTATCTATGGAGGCAAAGAAGGGAATGTATGAAAGTATAGTAGTACCAACACTTTTATATGGGTGTGAAGCTTGGGTTCTATATGCTGCAGCGAGGAGGCGGTTGGAGGCAGTGGAGATGTCCTGTCTAAGGGCAATGTGTGGTGTAAATATTATGCAGAAAATTCGGAGTGTGGAAATTAGGAGAAGGTGTGGAGTTAATAAAAGTATTAGTCAGAGAGCTGAAGAAGGTTTGTTGAGGTGGTTTGGTCATTTAGAGAGAATGGATCAAAGTAGAATGACATGGAGAGCGTATAAATCTGTAGGGAAAGGAAGGCGGGGTAGGGGTCGTCCTCGAAAAGGTTGGAGGGAGGGCGTAAAGGAGGTGTTGTGGGCGAGGGGTTTGTACTTCCAGCAGGCGTGCGTGAGCATGTTAGATAGGAGTGAATGGAGACGAATGGTATTTGGGACCTGACGAGCTGTTGGAGTGTGAGCAGGGTAATATTTAGTGAAGGGATTCAGGGAAACCGGTTATTTGATATAACCGGACAGAGTCCTGGAAATGGGAAGTACAATGCCTGCACTCTGAAGGAGGGGTCTGGGATATTTGGCAGTTTGGAGGGATATATTGTGTATTTTTATACGTATATACTTCTAAACTGTTGTATTTTTGGGCACCTCTGCAAAAACAGTGATTATGTGTGAGTGAGGTGAAAGTGTTGAATGATGATGAAAGTATTTTCTTTTTTGGGATTTTCTTTCTTTTTGGGTCACCCTGCCTCGGTGGGAGACGGCCGACTTGTTGAAAAAAAAATGTATATATATATATATATATATATATATATATATATATATATATATATATATATATATATATATAATATATATATATAATATATATATAAAATATATAAATATATATATATATATATATATATATATATATATATATATATACATATAAATATATATCTATATATATATATAAACACATAAATATATATATATATATATATATAAATATATATATATATATATATAAATATACAAATATATATATATATATATATATATATTGGTAAAAACGAATGAAAATTTGAGTGGTAGGGGAAGTGCAATATTCAAACGGCTTCAGGAAGAAATCCAAATATTCTTACTTTAAGCCTTCTTATCCACTTCTCCGAGGCTATGGGGCCCACAATTTACACCAGAGGTGGGCCCCATCCGATATATATATATATATATATATATATATATATATATATATATATATATATATATATATATATATATATATATATATATATTATATATATATATATTTATTTATTATTATTATCACACTGGCCGATTCCCACCAAGGCAGGGTGGCCCGAAAAAGAAAAACTTTCACCATCATTCACTCCATCACTGTCTTGCCAGAAGGGTGCTTTACACTACAGTTTTTAAACTGCAACATTAACACCCCTCCTTCAGAGTGCAGGCACTGTACTTCCCATCTCCAGGACTCAAGTCCGGCCTGCCGGTTTCCCTGAACCCCTTCATAAATGTTACTTTGCTCACACTCCAACAGCACGTCAAGTATTAAAAACCATTCGTCTCCATTCACTCCTATCAAACACGCTCACGCACGCCTGCTGGAAGTCCGAGCCCCTCGCACACAAAACCTCCTTTACCCCCTCCCTCCAACCTTTCCTAGGCCGACCCCTACCCCGCCTTCCTTCCACTACAGACTGATACACTCTTGAAGTCATTCTGTTTCGCTCCATTCTCTCTACATGTCCGACCCACCTCAACAACCCTTCCTCAGCCCTCTGGACAACAGTTTTGGTAATCCCGCACCTCATCCTAACTTCCAAACTACGAATTCTCTGCATTATATTCACACCACACATTGCCCTCAGACATGACATCTCCACTGCCTCCAACCTTCTCCTCGCTGCAACGTTCATCACCCATGCTTCACACCCATATAAGAGTGTTGGTAAAACTATACTCTCATACATTCCCCTCTTTGCCTCCAAGGACAAAGTTCTTTGTCTCCTCAGACTCCTAAGTGCACCACTCACCCTTTTCCCCTCATCAATTCTATGATTCACCTCATCCTTCATAGACCCATCCGCTCACACGTCCACTCCCAAATATCTGAATACATTCACCTCCTCCATACTCTCTCCCTCCAATCTGATATCCAATCTTTCATCACCTAATATTTTTGTTATCCTCATAACCTTACTCTTTCCTGTATTCACTTTTAATTTTCTTCTTTTGCACACCCTACCAAATTCATCCACCAATCTCTGCAACTTCTCTTCAGAATCTCACAGTGTCATCAGCAAAGAGCAACTGTGACAACTCCCACTTTATGTGTGATTCTTTATCTTTTAACTCCACGCCTCTTGTCAAGACCCTCGCATTTACTTCTCTTACAGCCCCATCTATAAATATATTTAACAACCACGGTCACATCATACATCCTTGTCTAAGGCCTACTTTTACTGGGAAATAATTTCCCTCTTTCCTATGTACTCTAACTTGAGCCTCACTATCCTCGTAAAAACTCTTCACTGCTTTCAGTAACCTACCTCCTACACCATACACCTGCAACATCTGCCACATTGCCCCCCTATCCACCCTGTCATACGCCTTTTCCAAATCCATAAATGCCACAAAGACCTCTTTAGCCTTATCTAAATACTGTTCACTTATATGTTTCACTGTAAACACCTGGTCCACACACCCCCTACCTTTCCTAAAGCCTCCTTGTTCATCTGCTATCCTATTCTCCGTCTTACTCTTAATTCTTTCAATAATAACTCTACCATACACTTTACCAGGTATACTCAACAGACTTATCCCCCTATAATTTTTGCACTCTCTTTTGTCCCCTTTGCCTTTATACAAAGGAACTATGCATGCTCTCTGCCAATCCCTAGGTACCTTACCCTCTTCCATACATTTATTAAATAATAGCACCAACCACTCCAAAACTATATCCCCACCTGCTTTTAACATTTCTATCTTTATCCCATCAATCCCATATATATATATATATATATATATATATATATATATATATATATATATATATATATATATATATATATATATATATATATATATGTGTGTGTGTGTGTGTGTGATTCGATTCGAACTCCATGATCACAGAGTATTTATCTCACCCTTGCGATCTCAAAGTGCAGTCTGATGATTGTAATCTCAGATTGTATATTAATGAAAGAGAGAGAAAGAGAGAGTAGGTAGGTAGGTAGATTCATAAATATTCCTGAAGAAATATTTCTTAATACACCTTTCTTCCTCCCTCCCGCTGCATCTCTTCCCCTCCCTTCCTCACTGGCTGACTGCACATTTCCTCGTGAATTATGACCCTTGTTTCATCTTTAAGTAAGTTTGTCCTAACATGACCCTCTCCTCCCACTCTTCTCTCTCTCTCTCTCTCTCTCTCTCTCTCTCTCTCTCTCTCTCTCTCTCTCTCTCTCTCTCTCTCTCTCTCTCTCTCTCTCTCTCTCTCTCTCTCTCTCTTCACACTTATAATTATTGGACCATAACCTTAAAAGCTGACACGTCTCTCCCAGTGACACACAAGACAGGGCTCCGTGGATCGTGAGTGAGAGTGGTTCAGCCTTTTTTTATAACATGTAAATTGAAAGGAAATGGATACATTTACAACTATTCATTATTCACTAGCGACAGACGCAATTGTCTACTTCACTGAGAGTGAAGCAATAGTTGTCTGCGTCACTGGGAATGCAATAAGAGTTGTCTGCGCCGGAGTAAAGCAATAGCTTTGTGTTACTGAGAGTGTAACAGCAGTTGTCTGCGTCACTGTGAGTGCAGCAACAGTTGTTTGCAGAACTGAAAATGAAGCAACAGTTGTTTGATTCTCTGATAGTTAAGCTACAATTGTCTGCGTCGCTGAGAGTGAAGCAACATTTATCTGCGTCACTGAGAGTGAAGCACCAGTTGTCTGTGTCACTAAGAATGAAGCATCAGGTGACTGTGTCACTGAGAGTGCAGCAGCAAAGGAAGATACAGTAGTGCACAGATTAATTGGGACAGGAGTAAATTTTATGATTATCTCATAATATGTATTAGTCTCAGGCTTAACTAATTTAGTTTCTTTTCATAAGAGTTTGCTACCGACTTCTGACAACCATCCAGCTGTGGTGTTACCTGCGACTCTCGTCTGTGTTACAGCAGCTGTTACGGCTGTTAACGGCTTGACAAAGCTCCTGGAAAGCGAAACGTTGCCGCAGTAAAATGTCACATTAGTTGCACTTGTGTCCTTTTACCTAACATATTGTCAGTAATTCTACCAACATTAATACAAAGTTATTCCTGCAGGCATGCTGTGTTAAATGGGGTTTCGCCAAATTCCCCTCTTCAGTTTATGATTACTGCTGAAATTCATGATGGATGTTACACCTAGGAAGCGTGCAAGTATTGTAGTTCTTAGGAAACATGTTAATATGAATATCAGATAGATCGGCGAAAATTTGAGCCTAGCAAAGTCAGCTGTTGGTCGGATTCTGAAGAGAGCTGACGACACTGGTGACTGTGGAGCGCTCTGTCGAGGAAGATATGGAAGAAAACGCAAGACAACATTTCACAATGACAAGGTTATCATAACAAATAGTGTGAAGGATCCTAAGAAAACCAGCAGAAATCTGCTGTTCGACCAAGGCTGCTTGAGGTTGGCAGAACTGCCAAAAGCCCGTAAAGAAACAATTATTGACTGCTGTCATGAAGAAAAAAGTGGCTGCAGTGGGCACTCATAAGGGATGGACGACAGATGAATGGAGAAAAATTATATTTTCAGATGTGTCGCATTTTGAAGCGCATGGGTACAGATCGGTGGAATGAACACATTCAACAAGCGCCAAAACACCCACCCAAGAAGATGTTTTGGGGTAGTTTTATTGCTAAAGGCCCTGAACGGCTTGTTAGTGTTAAGGAACTATGAACAATGACAAATACAAGATAATCTTGGCAGCTCATTTGCTTCCCACTGTAGATAGAGATTTTCCTGATGGAGAAGGCATTTTCCAGCAGGATCTTGCTCCATGCCACACTTCCAGAAAAATGCTTACATTCTTAGAAGAGGGTGGGCTGAGCGTTCTAAATTGGTCTGACCTCAACCCAGGATCGCAAAACAGGACTGTTCAACTGTCTTGAAGCTAATTGCTGCTGTTATTAGGACCTCGTACCACAATGAACTTGCCAAAATGTGTTCAACATTGGTCGATTCTATGCCAAAACGTGTAGAAATGCTTATAAAAGCAAAGAGTAATCATATCTGATATTAAATAAATTTTCTGTCATATCATTGCCATATTTTCAAATAAGGATTAATTTTCATCATTGTCCCAATTAATATGCCCACTATTGTAGAAGAAGATGAGGGAATCAGTCCCCTAGCTTTGATAGGTGTTCTTGAGGAATGTGAAGTATATGCAGGAAAATGGACTCATAGAGCAAGATGAGGCGCAGCAGTTGAAGTCACGTCAGAGCTGGGCGAGACCCACTAGTGGAAGTAGGTCGTGCCCAAGAGTTGGGTCAGAGGGTAACAGCTAAGTAACGGTAACAACTATAGTGCTGCTGTCTGACACAGCTTCATTATGTAATCTTGGTACAGTTGGTACCCTCTCTTACAACTTATTTGGTAACATCTGACCCAACTCTTGATCATGACCTACTTTCACTAGTGGGTCTCGCCCACCTTTGACGTGACTCAAACTGCTGCACTTCATCTTGCTGCCTGTGCTTCAGATTCATCAAGACTAAGGTATTGAACACTGGCTTCCAAATTGAGGAACTGATTACTACTTCTGATCAACTGTCTTCGTTTATTATCTCTGTATTGAATTGACAAAGCCATTGGTTGGCGAAACGTCTTCAAATAAAGATAGCAGGTGTTTCACAGATGTTTAATGCCTCATCTTGTCAATATTGCATTCTCTTATTGTGATATCTTAGATGGTAAGGTAAACTGCGTAAACGCAGTTATGCTGTAAAGCTGTTTTTGTTATATTTATTACTTAAGGTGAGAGGGGTGATGAGCCAGGGAAGGCATGATCCCAAGGCATGAGTGAGTCATAAATACTTTTCTTCTCTTCCCCCACCCCATCCCCTAACATGGGTATGGATGGAGGAAGACAAAAGTGAGAGACAAGCCCACCCCCTCCTTATCACTAGTCATGAGCACGAGGACAGGTGAGACATAAGAACCCCCCCCTCACCCTCCCCTATCATGTGTCGCTCCTAGACACATGAGACACAGGACCTCCAGCCCTCCATCTTCCCTCCCTTGGGTTAGCTCATTAAGAGGACGCCACTCCCAAGAGTGACACCGAGGGAGTCTCCAATTTCTTCAAGTGATTGCCCCTCCTTGCATTTACAGTGTGGGTCCTGAGAGGGAAATTTAGATAGGGTGACAGAATGAGAAGAGATGACGAGAAGGGGCAGTGGTCAGGGTGTGGGAGAGAAAGAGGAAGAAGGAGGATGAAAGGGAGAGATGAAAAGGGAAAGAAACAGTGTGGAAGAGGAAGAGGTAGAGGGAGGAAGAAAGGGAAATATAGTGGAAGCTAGCTTAAACAGTGAAAGCTAACTTCCTCACACCTCGCCTGAGCAGTGATGTGTGAGCATGAAACTAGCTTACACACGCACCTGCCTTTCATACGTCAGTCATGGTGTTACAGGGGTCGTGTTATGCGTGACAGGTGGCATCTCATGCGTGATGGATCGTGTCCTGCGTGATGGGACAATCCGTGACGCCATGACAGTCCGTCTTGTGTGACGGATTGTCATGGCGTGGCAGGGGACCTGTCATACTTAACAAGAGGCGTGATAGGAGGCGTGTTATTTGTTTCAGGAGGCGTGTCATGCGTGCTTATCTCTCTCACTCCTTCCAGCTGCTATCCCTGCTGTACCAGCTATCCCTATGCATGTTTATACGTAAACAAAAGTGTGGCCCATTGATAGAGGTGGAAAACTGATTTGGGTTTCTGTCGCCTTTTCCCCACTGTTGTGTTCTTCTGGTCTCTTCCCCACTGTTGTATTCCTCTGGTCTCCCCACTTCCGTGTTCCTCTGGTCTTGTCTCACTGTTGTGTTGTGTTCCTCTGGTCTCTCCCCACTGTTGTGTTCCTCTAGTCTCGTCCCACTGTTGTGTCTCTGGTCTCTTCTCATTGTTGTGTTCCTCTGGTCTCTTACCACTGTTGTGGTCCTCTGGTTTCGTCTCACTGTTGTGTTCATATGGTCTCTCCCCACTGTTATGATCCTCTGGTTTCTCCCCCACTGTTGTGTTTCTCTGGTCACTCCCCACTGTTGTGTTCCACTGGTCTCGTCCCATTGTTATGTTTCTCTGGTATCTTCCCACTGTTGTTTTCGTCTGGTCTCTTCCCTAGTGTTGTGCTCCTCTGGTTTCTCCTCACTGTTGCGTTCCTCTGGTCTTCCCCACTGTTGTGTTCCTTGGGTATCTTCCCACTGTTGTGTTCCTCTGGTTTCTCCCTACTGTTGTGTTCCTCTGGTCTCTCCCAATGTTGTCTTCCTCTGGTCTGTCCCCACTGTTGTGTTCCTCTGCTCTCTCGCCACTGTTGTCTTCCTCTGGTCTCTCCGCACTGTTGTCTTCCTCTGGTCTGTCCCCACTATTGTGTTCCTCTGGTCTCTCCCCACTGTTGTGTTCCTCTGCTCTCTCGCCACTGTTGTCTTCCTCTGGTCTCTCCGCACTGTTGTCTTCCTCTGGTCTGTCCCCACTGTTGTGTTCCTCTGGTCTCTCCCCACTGTTGTGTTCCTTTGGTCTCTCCCCACTGTTGTGTTCTTCTGGTCTCGTCTCACTGTTGTGTTCCTCTGGTCTCTTAACACTGTTGTGTTCCTCTGGTCTCGTCTTACTGTTGTGTTCTTATCTCTCCTTACTGTTGTGTTCTCTGGTCTCTCCCCACTGTTGTCTTGCTCTGGTCTCTCCCCACTGTTGCCTTCCTCTGGTCTCTCCCCACTGTTGTGTTCCTCTGGTTTCTCCCCACTGTTGTGTTCCTCTGGTCTCTCCCAATGTTGTCTTCCTCTGGTCTGTCCCCACTATTGTGTTCCTCTGGTCTCTCCACACTGTTGTGTTCCTCTGCTCTCTCGCCACTGTTGTCTTCCTCTGGTCTCTCCGCACTGTTGTCTTCCTCTGGTCTGTCCCCACTGTTGTGTTCCTCTGGTCTCTCCCCACTGTTGTGTTCCTTTGGTCTCTCCCCACTGTTGTGTTCTTCTGGTCTCGTCTCACTGTTGTGTTCCTCTGGTCTCTTAACACTGTTGTGTTCCTCTGGTCTCGTCTTACTGTTGTGTTCTTATCTCTCCTTACTGTTGTGTTCTCTGGTCTCTCCCCACTGTTGTCTTGCTCTGGTCTCTCCCCACTGTTGCCTTCCTCTGGTCTCTCCCCACTGTTGTGTTCCTCTGGTTTCTCCCACTGTTGTGTTCCTCTGGTCACTCCCCACTGTTGTGTTCCTCTGGTTTCTCCCCACTGTTGTGTTCCTCTGGTTTCTCCCCACTGTTGTGTTCCTCTGGTCCCTCCCCACTGTTGTCTTGCTCTGGTCTCTCCCCACTGTTTGTTCCTCTGGTTTCTCCCCACTGTTGTGTTCATCTAGTCTCTCCCCACTGTTGTCTTGCTCTGGTCTCTCCCCACTGTTGTGTTCCTCTGGTCTCTCCCCACTGTTGTGTTCCTCTGGTCTCTCCCCACTGTTGTGTTCCTCTGGTCTCTCCCCACTGTTGTGATTCTCTGGTCTCTCCCCACTGTTGTGTTCCTCTGGTCTCTCCCCACTGTTGTGTTCCTCTGGTCTCTCCCCACTGTTGTCTTCCTCTGGTCTCTCCTCACTGTTGTCTTCCTCTGGTCTCTCCCCACTGTTGTGTTCCTCTGGTCTCTCCTCACTGTTGTCTTCCTCTGGTCTCTCCTCACTGTTGTCTTCCTCTGGTCTCTCCTCACTGTTGTCTTCCTCTGGTCTCTCCTCACTGTTGTCTTCCTCTGGTCTCTCCTCACTGTTGTCTTCCTCTGGTCTCTCCTCACTCACTGTTGTCTTCCTCTGGTCTCTCCTCACTGTTGTCTTCCTCTGGTCTCTCCTCACTGTTGTCTTCCTCTGGTCTCTCCTCACTGTTGTGTTCCTCTGGTCTCTCCTCACTGTTGTCTTCCTCTGGTCTCTCCTCACTGTTGTGTTCCTCTGGTCTCTCCTCACTGTTGTCTTCCTCTGGTCTCTCCTCACTGTTGTCTTCCTCTGGTCTCTCCTCACTGTTGTCTTCCTCTGGTCTCTCCTCACTGCTGTGTTCCTCTGTCTCTCCTCACTGTTGTCTTCTCTGGTCTCTCCTCACTGTTGTCTTCCTCTGGTCTCTCTCACTGTTGTGTTCACTGCTGTGTTCCTCTGGTCTCTCCTCACTGTTGTCTTCCTCTGGTCTCTCCTCACTGTTGTCTTCCTCTGGTCTCTCCTCACTGTTGTGTTCCTCTGGTCTCTCCTCACTGTTGTGTTCCTCTGGTCTCTCCTCACTGTTGTCTTCCTCTGGTCTCTCCTCACTGTTGTCTTCCTCTGGTCTCTCCTCACTGTTGTCTTCCTCTGGTCTCTCCTCACTGTTGTGTTCCTCTGGTCTCTCCTCACTGTTGTCTTCCTCTGGTCTCTCCTCACTGTTGTCTTCCTCTGGTCTCTCCTCACTGTTGTCTTCCTCTGGTCTCTCCTCACTGTTGTGTTCCTCTGGTCTCTCCTCACTGTTGTCTTCCTCTGGTCTCTCCTCACTGTTGTGTTCCTCTGGTCTCTCCTCACTGTTGTGTTCCTCTGGTCTCTCCTCACTGTTGTCTTCCTCTGGTCTCTCCTCACTGTTGTCTTCCTCTGGTCTCTCCTCACTGTTGTCTTCCTCTGGTCTCTCCTCACTGTTGTCTTCCTCTGGTCTCTCCTCACTGTTGTCTTCCTCTGGTCTCTCCTCACTGTTGTGTTCCTCTGGTCTCTCCTCACTGTTGTCTTCCGCTGGTCTCTCCTCACTGTTGTCTTCCTCTGGTCTCTCCTCACTGTTGTCTTCCTCTGGTCTCTCCTCACTGTTGTCTTCCTCTGGTTTCTCCTCACTGTTGTGTTCCTCTGGTCTCTCCTCACTGTTGTCTTCCTCTGGTCTCTCCTCACTGTTGTCTTCCTCTGGTCTCTCCTCACTGTTGTCTTCCTCTGGTCTCTCCTCACTGTTGTGTTCCTCTGGTCTCTCCTCACTGTTGTCTTCCTCTGGTCTCTCCTCACTGTTGTCTTCCTCTGGTCTCTCCTCACTGTTGTCTTCCTCTGGTCTCTCCTCACTGTTGTCTTCCTCTGGTTCCTCTGGTCTCTCCTCACTGTTGGGTCTTCCTCTGGTCTCTCCTCACTGTTGTCTTCCTCTGGTCTCTCCTCACTGTTGTCTTCCTCTGGTCTCTCCTCACTGTTGTCTTCCTCTGGTCTCTCCTCACTGTTGTCTTCCTCTGGTCTCTCCTCACTGTTGTCTTCCTCTGGTCTCTCCTCACTGTTGTCTTCCTCTGGTCTCTCCTCACTGTTGTCTTCCTCTGGTCTCTCCTCACTGTTGTCTTCCTCTGGTCTCTCCTCACTGTTGTCTTCCTCTGGTCTCTCCTCACTGTTGTCTTCCTCTGGTCTCTCCTCACTGTTGTCTTCCTCTGGTCTCTCCTCACTGTTGTCTTCCTCTGGTCTCTCCTCACTGTTGTCTTCCTCTGGTCTCTCCTCACTGTTGTCTTCCTCTGGTCTCTCCTCACTGTTGTCTTCCTCTGGTCTCTCCTCACTGTTGTCTTCCTCTGGTCTCTCCTCACTGTTGTCTTCCTCTGGTCTCTCCTCACTGTTGTCTTCCTCTGGTCTCTCCTCACTGTTGTCTTCCTCTGGTCTCTCCTCACTGTTGTCTTCCTCTGGTCTCTCCTCACTGTTGTCTTCCTCTGGTCTCTCCTCACTGTTGTCTTCCTCTGGTCTCTCCTCACTGTTGTGTTCCTCTGGTCTCTCCTCACTGTTGTCTTCCTCTGGTCTCTCCTCACTGTTGTCTTCCTCTGGTCTCTCCTCACTGTTGTCTTCCTCTGGTCTCTCCTCACTGTTGTCTTCCTCTGGTCTCTCCTCACTGTTGTCTTCCTCTGGTCTCTCCTCACTGTTGTGTTCCTCTGGTCTCTCCTCACTGTTGTCTTCCTCTGGTCTCTCCTCACTGTTGTGTTCCTCTGGTCTCTCCTCACTGTTGTCTTCCTCTGGTCTCTCCTCACTGTTGTCTTCCTCTGGTCTCTCCTCACTGTTGTCTTCCTCTGGTCTCTCCTCACTGTTGTCTTCCTCTGGTCTCTCCTCACTGTTGTCTTCCTCTGGTCTCTCCTCACTGTTGTCTTCCTCTGGTCTCTCCTCACTGTTGTCTTCCTCTGGTCTCTCCTCACTGTTGTCTTCCTCTGGTCTCTCCTCACTGTTGTCTTCCTCTGGTCTCTCCTCACTGTTGTCTTCCTCTGGTCTCTCCTCACTGTTGTCTTCCTCTGGTCTCTCCTCACTGTTGTCTTCCTCTGGTCTCTCCTCACTGTTGTGTTCCTCTGGTCTCTCCTCACTGTTGTCTTCCTCTGGTCTCTCCTCACTGTTGTCTTCCTCTGGTCTCTCCTCACTGTTGTCTTCCTCTGGTCTCTCCTCACTGTTGTGTTCCTCTGGTCTCTCCTCACTGTTGTGTTCCTCTGGTCTCTCCTCACTGTTGTCTTCCTCTGGTCTCTCCTCACTGTTGTGTTCCTCTGGTCTCTCCTCACTGTTGTCTTCCTCTGGTCTCTCCTCACTGTTGTCTTCCTCTGGTCTCTCCTCACTGTTGTCTTCCTCTGGTGATGTTTACACACATACAATTCATGCTGATTATTATTAAAGAGCCCTTCACCGGCATTAGCCGGTGAAGGGCTCTTGATCCATGGCACGGGAGCTGCCCTAGATGGACAGGCGTGGATGCTGACCACAAGGTTTCGCTCAGGGTTCAGAGAAACATGAGTATAAGTACTTGGTTCCGCAGTTTTGAGCGCTCCTTCGCTTCCTCGGATCAGACATGATGAGTCCCCCCCCATTCCTCAGGTGCTATAGTAGGATCCCTTATGGGAAATTTCCCGCTGCCTGGGAGCCTGTTGCTTTCTGTTACATGAACGGTTCTTGCTGGTTCTGTTTTGACTCCTGTTGGTTTCCTTTCGTCCAGTTTCGATTTCTGTTGGTTCTTTTTGGCTCAGTTGGTTTCAATTTGTCCTCTTATGACTACTGATCATCCTGCTTTGACTCGTTGGCTCCTGTTTGTTTTATTCTGACTCCTGTTTTTCCTCTTGACTTCCGGTGGTACTGTTTTGACTTATTAGTTTGTGTTTGTTACTAAAGTTATGACTCCTGTTGGTCCTGTTTTTGACTTAATGCTTCTGAATGGTCTTGTTTTGATTCTCTTTGGTTCCTGTTGCATCTGTGTTGACTTTCGTTTGTTCTGATTAGTCCGTTGGCGTTGTCTCTGTTGGCTGGTTGTGGTCGCCATTGACTCTTCACTTGGCAACCCTTGCTTTGTTTTCTAAAGCTGCCGTGCTCCTTCAAGCTTCTGGCTCCCAGCTCCCTCTCAGCTCCCTCTCTCCCAGCTCCCTCCCTCACCCCACCTCCTTCCCTCAACCCAGCTCCCTCCCTCACCCCAGCTCCCTCTCTCACCCCAGCTCCCTCCCTCACCCCACCTCCTTCCCTCACCCCAGCTCCCTCCCTCACCCAGTTTCCTCTCTCCCCAGCTTCCTCCCTCTCCTAGCTCTCTCCTTCACCCAGCTCGCTCCCTCCCTCTACTAGCTTCCTCACTCACCCCAGCTTCCTCCCTCACCCTAGCTCCCTTCCTAACCCCAGATCCCTCCCTCACCCCAGCTTCCTCACCTGAGTTCCCTCCCTCACCCCAGCTTCCTCACCCGAGTTCCCTCCCTCACCCCACCTCCCTCACCCCAGCTCTCTTCCTCACCCCAGCTCCTTCTCTCACCCCAGCTCCCTCCCTCACCCCAGCTCCCTCCCTCACCCCAGCTCCCTCACTCCCCCAGCTTCCCCCTCACCTCAGCTACCTCCCTCACCTCAGCTCCCTCCCTCACCTAAGCTTGCTCACCCCAGCTCCCTCCCTCGCCCCACCTCCCCCCCTCTCCCCAGCTTCCTGCCTCACTCTTGTTCCCTCCCTCATCGTGCTTCCTCCCTCAAACAGTTTCCTCCCTCACCTCAGCTCCCTCCCTCGCCCCAGCTCTCTCCCTCACCCCAGATGCCTCCCTAACTCCAGCTTCCTCCCTCACCCCAGTTCCCTCCGTCACCTCAGCTTCCTCCCTCACCCCAGCTTCCTCCCTCACCCTAGCTCCCTAACCCCAGATCCCTCCCTCACCCCAGCTTCCTCACCCGAGTTCCCTCCCTCACCCCACCTCCCTCACCCCAGCTCTCTTAGTCACCCCAGCTCCTTCTCTCACCCCAGCTCCCTCCCTCACCCCAGCTCCCTCACTCCCCCAGCTTCCCTCTCACCTCAGCTACCTCCCTCATGTCAGCTCCCTCCCTCACCTCAGCTTCCTCCTTCACCGCACCTCCCTCACCCCAGCTCTCTTCCTCACCCCAGCTCCTTCTCTCACCCCAGCTCCCTCCCTCACCCCAGCTACCTCCCTCACCCCAGCTCCCTCACTCCCCCAGCTTCCCCCTCACCTCAGCTCCCTCCCTCACCCCAGCTACCTCCCTCACCTCAGCTCCCTCCCTCGGCCCAGCTCTCTCCCTCACCCCAGCTGCCTCCCTAACTCCAGCTTCCTCCCTCACCCCAGCTCCCTCGCTCACTCCAGCTCCCTCACTCACCCCAGCTCCCTCACTCACCCCAGCTCCCTCACTCACCCCAGCTCCGTCCCTTACCCCAGCTCCCTCACTTACCCCAGCTCCGTCACTTACCCCAGCTCCCTCACTCACCCCAGCTCCGTCACTTACCCCAGCTCCGTCACTTACCCCAGCTCCCTCACTCACCCCAGCTCCCTCACTCATCCCAGCTCCCTCACTCACCCCAGTTCCGTCACTCACCCCAGCTCCCTCACTCACCCCAGCTCCGTCACTCACCCCAGCTCCGTCACTCGCCCCAGCTCCCTCACTCACCCCAGCTCCCTCACTCACCCAAGCTCCCTCACTCACCCCAGCTCCCTCACTCACCCCAGCTCCGTCCCTTACCCAGCTCCCTCACTCACCCCAGCTCCGTCACTCACCCCAGTTCCGTCACTCACCCCAGCTCCCTCACTCACCCCAGCTCCCTCACTCACCCCAGCTCCCTCACTCACCCCAGCTCCTTCACTCACCCCAGCTCCGCCCCTTACCCCAGCTCCGTCACTCACCCCAGATCCGTCACTCACCCCAGCTCCGTCACTCACTCCAGCTCCCTCACTCACCCCAGCTCCCTCGCTCACCCCAGCTCCGTCACTCACCCCAGCTCCCTCTCTCACCCCAGCTCCCTCACTCACCCCAGCTCCCTCCGTCACCTCAGCTTCCTCCCTCACCCCAGCTCCCTCCCTCACCCCAGCTCCGTCACTCACCCCAGCTCCCTCAATCACCCAAACTCCCTCACTCACCCCAGCTCCGTCACTCACCCCAGCTCCGTCACTCACCCCAGCTCCGTCACTCACCCCAGCTCCGTCACTCACCCCAGCTCCCTCACTCGCCCCAGCTCCGTCATTCACCCCAGCTCCGTCACTCACCCCAGCTTCCTCACTCACCCCAGCTCCCTCACTCACCCCAGCTCCCTCACTCACTCCAGCTCCCTCACTCACCCCAGCTCCGTCACTCACCCCAGCTCCCTCACTCACCCCAGCTCCCTCACCCCAGCTTCCTCACTCACCCCAGCTCCGTCACTCACCCCAGCTCCGTCATTCACCCCAGCTCCCTCACTCACCCCAGCTCCCTCACTCACCCCAGCTCCCTCACTCACCCCAGCTTCCTCACTCACCCCAGCTCCGTCACTCACCCCAGCTCCGTCACTCACCCCAGCTCCCTCACTCACCCCAGCTCCCTCACTCACCCCAGCTTCTTCACTCACCCCAGCTCCGTCCCTTACCCCAGCTCCGTCACTCACCCCAGCTCCGTCACTCACCCCAGCTCCGTCACTCACCCCAGCTCCCTCACTCACCCCAGCTGCCTCCCTAACTCCAGCTTCCTCCCTCACCCCAGCTCCCTCCGTCACCTCAGCTTCCTCCCTCACCCCAGCTTCCTCCCTCACCCCAGCTCCCTCACTCACCCCAGCTTCCTCACTCACCCCAGCTCCGTCCCTTACCCCAGCTCCGTCACTCACCCCTGCTCCCTCACTCACCCCAGCTGCCACCCTAACTCCAGCTTCCTCCCTCACCCCAGCTCCCTCCGTCACCTCAGCTTCCTCCCTCACCCCAGCTTCCTCCCTTACCCCAGCTCCCTCACCCCAGCTCCGTCACTCACCCCAGCTCCCTCACTCACCCCAGCTCCCTCACTCACCCCAGCTCCATCACTCACCCCAGCTCCCTCACTCACCCCAGCTCCGTCACTCACCCCAGCTCCCTCACTCACCCCAGCTCCCTCCGTCACCTCAGCTTCCTCCCTCACCCCAGCTTCCTCCCTTACCCCAGCTCCCTCACTCCACCCACCTCCGTCACTCACCCCAGCTCCGTCACTCACCCCAGCTCCCTCACTCACACCCGCTCCCTCACTCACCCCCGCTCCGTCACTCACCCCAGCTCCCTCACTCACCCCAGCTCCCTCACCCCAGCTACCTCACTCACCCCAGCTCCGTCACTCTCCCCAGCTCCGTCACTCACCCCAGCTCCCTCACTCACCCCAGCTCCCTCCCTCACCCCAGCTCCCTCACTCACCCCAGCTTCCTCACTCACCCCAGCTCCGTCACTCACCCCAGCTCCGTCACTCACCCCAGCTCCCTCACTCACCCCAGCTCCCTCACTCACCCCAGCTTCTTCACTCACCCCAGCTCCGTCCCTTACCCCAGCTCCGTCACTCACCCCAGCTCCGTCACTCACCCCAGCTCCGTCACTCACCCCAGCTCCCTCACTCACCCCAGCTGCCTCCCTAACTCCAGCTTCCTCCCTCACCCCAGCTCCCTCCGTCACCTCAGCTTCCTCCCTCACCCCAGCTTCCTCCCTCACCCCAGCTCCCTCACTCACCCCAGCTTCCTCACTCACCCCAGCTCCGTCCCTTACCCCAGCTCCGTCACTCACCCCTGCTCCCTCACTCACCCCAGCTGCCACCCTAACTCCAGCTTCCTCCCTCACCCCAGCTCCCTCCGTCACCTCAGCTTCCTCACCCCAGCTTCCTCCCTTACCCCAGCTCCCTCACCCCAGCTCCGTCACTCACCCCAGCTCCCTCACTCACCCCAGCTCCCTCACTCACCCCAGCTCCATCACTCACCCCAGCTCCCTCACTCACCCCAGCTCCGTCACTCACCCCAGCTCCCTCACTCACCCCAGCTCCCTCCGTCACCTCAGCTTCCTCCCTCACCCCAGCTTCCTCCCTTACCCCAGCTCCCTCACTCCACCCAACTCCGTCACTCACCCCAACTCCCTCACTCACCCCAGCTCCCTCACTCACCCCAGCTCCCTCACTCACCCCAGCTCCCTCACTCACCCCAGCTCCGTCACTCACCCCAGCTCCCTCACTCCACCCAACTCCGTCACTCACCCCAACTCCCTCACTCACCCCAGCTCCCTCACCCCAGCTCCCTCACTCACCCCAGCTCCGTCACTCACCCCAGCTCCCTCCCTCACCTCAGCTCCCTCCCTCACCTCAGCTCCCTCACTCACCCCAGCTCCGTCACTCACCCCAGCTCCGTCATTCACCCCAGCTCCCTCACTCACCCAGCTGTCTCCCTAACTCCAGCTTCCTCCCTCACCCCAGCTCCCTCCGTCACCTCAGCTTCCTCCCTCACCCCAGCTTCCTCCCTCACCCCAGCTCCCTCACTCACCCCAACTCCCTCACTCACCCCAGCTCCGTCCCTTACTCCAGCTCCGTCACTCACCCCAGCTCCGTCACTCACCCCAGCTCCCTCACTCACCCCAGCTGCCTCCCTAACTCCAGCTTCCTCCCTCACCCCAGCTCCCTCCGTCACCTCAGCTTCCCCCCTCACCCCAGCTTCCTCCCTCACCCCAGCTCCCTCACTCACCCCAGCTCCGTCACTCACCCCAGCTCCGTCACTCACCCCAGCTCCCTCACTCACCCCAGCTCCATCACTCACCCCTGCTCCGTCACTCCAGCTCCCTCACTCACCCCAGCTCCCTCACTCACCCCCAGCTCCCTCACTCCAGCTCCCTCACTCACCCCAGCTCCGTCACTCACCCCAGCTCCCTCACTCACCCCAGCTCCCTCACTCACCCCAGCTCCCTCACTCACCCCAGCTCCCTCACTCACACCAGCTCCGTCACTCAACCCAGCTCCCTCACTCACCCCAGCTCCGTCACTCACCCCAGCTCCGTCACTCACCCCAGCTCCGTCACTCACTCCAGCTCCCTCACTCACCCCAGCTCCTTCACTCACCCCATCTCCGTCCCTTACCCCGCTCCGTCACTCACCCCAGCTCCGTCACTCATCCCAGCTCCCTCACTCACCCCAGCTCCCTCCCTCACCCCAGCTCCCTCACTCACCCCAGCTCCGACCTTTACCCCAGCTCCGACCTTTACCCCAGCTCCGACCTTTACCCCAGCTCCGTCACTCACCCCAACCCCCTCACTCACCCCAGCTCCCTCACTCACCCCAGCTCCCTCACTCACCCCAGCTTCCTCACTCACCCCAGCTCCGTCACTCACCCCAGCTCCGTCACTCACCCCAGCTCCCTCACTCCACCCAACTCCGTCACTCACCGCAACTCCCTCACTCACCCCAGCTCCCTCACTCACCCCAGCTCCGTCACTCACCCCAGCTCCGTCACTCACCCCAACTCCGTCACTCACCCCAGCTCCGTCACTCACCCCAGCTCCGTCACTCACCCCAGCTCCGTCACTCACCCCAGCTCCCTCACTCAGCCCAGCTCCCTCACCCCAGCTCACTCACCCCAGCTCCCTCACTCACCCCAGCTCCGTCACTCACTCCAGCTCCCTCCCTCACCCTAGCTCCCTCCCACAATCTAGCTTTTTATTGGCTAAAGAATGTCTTAGCAGCATCTTATTGGCTATAAATTTTAATGTCAGCAAGCTATTGGCTGAGCCATCCTTCTGGTCTCGTCCCTGGTGGTAGAGTTTCAAGTACGCACCAACCAATCATGACACAGATACAGTCTGTGCAGAGTCACGCTTATTTCAAGCAGTTTTTTTTTTTGTCTCTGAACCGAGTTTTGGCGAAGTTCTTATTTAGAGGGAAGCGTGTGTTTGTGTTGTCACTGTTCATCCCTGCACAGTGTGTTTGTGTTGTCACTGTTCATCCCTGCACAGTGTGTTTGTGTTGTCACTGTTCATCCCTGCACAGTGTGTTTGTGTTGTCACTGTTCATCCCTGCACAGTGTGTTTGTGTTGTCACTGTTCATCCCTGCACAGTGTGTTTGTGTTGTCACTGTTCATCCCTGCACAGTGTGTTTGTGTTGTCACTGTTCATCCCTGCACAGTGTTTGTGTTGTCACTGTTCATCCCTGCACAGTGTGTTTGTGTTGTCACTGTTCATCCCTGCACAGTGTTTGTGTTGTCACTGTTCATCCCTGAACAGTGTGTTTGTGTTGTCACTGTTCATCCCTGCACAGTGTGTTTGTGTTGTCACTGTTCATCCCTGCACAGTGTGTTTGTGTTGTCACTGTTCATCCCTGCACAGTGTGTTTGTGTTGTCACTGTTCATCCCTGCACAGTGTGTTTGTGTTGTCACTGTTCATCCCTGCACAGTGTTTGTGTTGTCACTGTTCATCCCTGCACAGTGTGTTTGTGTTGTCACTGTTCATCCCTGCACAGTGTGTTTGTGTTGCCACTGTTCATCCCTGCACAGTGTGTTTGTGTTGTCACTGTTCATCCCTGCACAGTGTGTTTGTGTTGTCACTGTTCATCCCTGCACAGTGTGTTTGTGTTGTCACTGTTCATCCCTGCACAGTGTGTTTGTGTTGTCACTGTTCATCCCTGCACAGTGTTTGTGTTGTCACTGTTCATCCCTGCACAGTGTGTTTGTGTTGTCACTGTTCATCCCTGCACAGTGTGTTTGTGTTGTCACTGTTCATCCCTGCACAGTGTTTGTGTTGTCACTGTTCATCCCTGCACAGTGTGTTTGTGTTGTCACTGTTCATCCCTGCACAGTGTGTTTGTGTTGTCACTGTTCATCCCTGCACAGTGTGTTTGTGTTGTCACTGTTCATCCATGCACAGTGTGTTTGTGTTGTCACTGTTCATCCCTGCACAGTGTGTTTGTGTTGTGACTGTTCATCCCTGCACAGTGTTTGTGTTGTCACTGTTCATCCCTGCACAGTGTGTTTGTGTTGTCACTGTTCATCCCTGCACAGTGTTTGTGTTGTCACTGTTCATCCCTGCACAGTGTGTTTGTGTTGTCACTGTTCATCCCTGCACAGTGTGTTTGTGTTGTCACTGTTCATCCCTGCACAGTGTGTTTGTGTTGTCACTGTTCATCCCTGCACAGTGTTTGTGTTGTCACTGTTCATCCCTGCACAGTGTGTTTGTGTTGTCACTGTTCATCCCTGCACAGTGTGTTTGTGTTGTCACTGTTCATCCCTGCACAGTGTGTTTGTGTTGTCACTGTTCATCCATGCACAGTGTGTTTGTGTTGTCACTGTTCATCCATGCACAGTGTGTTTGTGTTGTCACTGTTCATCCCTGCACAGTGTTTGTGTTGTCACTGTTCATCCATGCACAGTGTGTTTGTGTTGTCACTGTTCATCCATGCACAGTGTGTTTGTGTTGTCACTGTTCATCCATGCACAGTGTGTTTGTGTTGTCACTGTTCATCCCTGCACAGTGTTTGTGTTGTCACTGTTCATCCCTGCACAGTGTGTTTGTGTTGTCACTGTTCATCCCTGCACAGTGTGTTTGTGTTGTCACTGTTCATCCATGCACAGTGTGTTTGTGTTGTCACTGTTCATCCCTGCACAGTGTTTGTGTTGTCACTGTTCATCCCTGCACAGTGTGTTTGTGTTGTCACTGTTCATCCCTGCACAGTGTTTGTGTTGTCACTGTTCATCCCTGCACAGTGTGTTTGTGTTGTCACTGTTCATCCCTGCACAGTGTGTTTGTGTTGTCACTGTTCATCCCTGCACAGTGTGTTTGTGTTGTCACTGTTCATCCCTGCACAGTGTTTGTGTTGTCACTGTTCATCCCTGCACAGTGTGTTTGTGTTGTCACTGTTCATCCCTGCACAGTGTGTTTGTGTTGTCACTGTTTATCCCTGCACAGTGTTTGTGTTGTCACTGTTCATCCCTGCACAGTGTGTTTGTGTTGTCACTGTTCATCCCTGCACAGTGTGTTTGTGTTGTCACTGTTCATCCCTGCACAGTGTTTGTGTTGTCACTGTTCATCCCTGCACAGTGTGTTTGTGTTGTCACTGTTCATCCCTGCACAGTGTGTTTTTGTTGTCACTGTTCATCCCTGCACAGTGTTTGTGT
>NC_091306.1:24919504-24947004 GCF_038502225.1 Cherax quadricarinatus | reverse complement strand
CACAAATACACAGGAACACTTTTACCACACTCAAATTTACTCTACATATCATCCACGCCTGCAAGAGGAAGGTCCTACGAAGCCACACCATTGTTAGGTAGTGCCCAACGTCGCCCACAGAACAAGTAGCTGCATCTATCAACCTCATTATTCGTAAGGCCAATATGGATGTGGCTGTTGTTGTTATTTCTAAAACAGTTAAGATATGACCAAGCATCCTAGTACCAAAAATCCTACTACTGCCACGGTAGTGTACAGTATTCTGTGCAGGGGATGATGTAAATGTTAGCTTGGTGAGATAGGGCATAACCTGCGACCTCGCTTCAAGAATATACAAGTTTAAAATGAGTGATACCAACATCACATGCGTCGTCCACCGCAGGATACATTACCATATCATGACCTGGGGAGACACGCAGCAGCTGTTGGAGGAGGACGAGAGAACGAAATGCAGGTTCCTGGAGGCGGCCAACACTCTCCTTCCCCGAGACTATTGAACAAAACAACGGAATTTACACACAGGCTGGACCCATCACTCACGTTATCCATAAATTATTAAAAATGTTACCAGTCTCTTGCCTACCTAAGGTAACCTTGACCTCTCCTCTTACCTCACTCCTGGACCTTCCCCATGACCTCACCTTGAACCTCTCTTGAGCTTAACCTCAGTGTGCTGGGTTTGACTTATAACACGATGTTTCTGCGTATTTCTTGTCATAGCCCCTGCCACAGGGCTGTAAACTGTACATCACTTATACAAACTCCGACACTCCGGGAGCCACTACCGGGTCACACACCACATGGAGAAGACCCGGGCCAGAACCCGTCCTGGCGAACCTGCCTAAACCTGAACCTTATTTCCTTTACACCAGATAAAGTCCTGCCATAGAGGAGACATTTTCTGCAGTAATAAAAGTTTCTCTGACTCACCGAACATAGGGTTCAAACCCATGGCAAGCCTGTCTTAAACCCAGCAACCCTGCAACACACTGCCTATTTCTTCACCTCTAATACAAATATCAGACGACGCTACACCCAGGCTCCTGTCTCCTCATCCACGCCTGTCATTTAAGGACCACGCTACATATGCAATACATAATAGGAACGACCTTAAGCACCCTCTGCACCACCGCGGGGCCACCACACTTGTAGCCCACTAATAAAATACCTCCCAGCGACTTTTCCAGTGTCCGGGTCTGAAATTTTCTCAGATATACAATTTATTAAAAATTTTCTTTTTACCGTATCTTATTTTTTTTTCTCATTTTTCTTCTTTTTCCTTTTCTCTTATCCGTTCTCGTTCTCTTCCCTTTCTTCGTATTTATTATCGTTTCTCTCAGTATATATATATACACTGAGAAATGCCTCTCAGTGTATACACACTAAGAGATATACACTTCTCAGTGTGTACCCACTGAGAAATACACAGCTCTCGGAATACATACACTGGGAAGTACACTAAATGTTATTATGTTATTGTGCCTCACGTTAAGATATATCTTGTGTTAACGTTAATGATCTTTCAGAAGAATTATCACATCGTTGTCTGGGATGGTGTTAGTTATCAGTAGTCAGGAACTTGTTGATAAACACTGTGTGTGTGTGTGTGTGTGTGTGTGTGTGTGTGTGTGTGTGTGTGTGTGTGTGTGTGTGTGTGTGTGTGTGTGTGTGTGTGTGTGTTTTGTATGTGTTCAAAATGTATGTTATATGCTAAGATGTTTTACAACTGCGAATCATATCTCACAGACGTTTGCTGTTATGGTGGTGATATGTAAGATATTATGCCTGACATTTTTTGTGTTGGTGCTGATGGGTAAGATATTGTGCCTGACAGTTGTTGTGGGGATGGTGATAGAGAAGAAATTGTGCCTGACAGTTGTTATTGTAGTGCTGATAAATAAGAAATTGTGGTTGACAGTTGTTGTAGTCTTCAGGGGTAAGACATTGTGCCAGAGACTCAATTGCAGTGAAAAACTTGACTGGGATATTTCGCTTGTGGAAAAGCCTTTTTTAAGTCAGTACACAGGGATGCACAAGACAGCCAAGATTCAGTGTGTAGTATACCGAAAACCGACCAACAAGAGTAACATGATATACTACTATTCACACAAAGTACAATACGCGGTGCACTCGTTTTACGTGCCTACGATCTGCAGCCTTGACTGTCTGCAGGAAGAGCCCAAAGTCCTTTATAAGACATCTTCCTGACGCTAAAATTTCCAGCACACACCATCCTGGACTGCAGGGATTGTGCATACAAAATCTTCCCTCAACCGAAACCAGAGAACAACACAGAAGACTCAGCCTTCCTTCAGGCCACACTGGTAGATATATTACACCCACAACCTCGCCAAGAGCAACGTCGGTGTTGCCAGTGTCATATCCAGTACCATAAAAAATTTGACCAGGCAAAGAAACAGCGGCCAGGACCACAACAACGCAGGTGTCTGTATCATTCCACGAGACCGTTGTGACCAAACATACTTGGTATAGTGGCAATATAAACACAAATGCAGTATAATGTGATCCTTTATTGACTACGTTTCGCCCACACAGTGGGCTTTTTCAAGTCACAAACAGAACTACCTGGGGTGGAAGGAACGCGAGTATTTATAGTCCGGCTGAGGTCAGGTGAAGAATGCTGCATCTGATGATGTACCGAGTTGGGTTGTAGAGTTTAAAAACTTGGGTAGCTTGGAAAGGAGACTGGACAAGTTTGTGAGCAGACCTTCTACAGTGTTCTTATGTGGGATAGCGATGAAGAAGTTTCTTGGCAAGTGGTTCAGCTATGTTATAGAAGCCACTATTCTGGTTGAAGTTGTCGGATATAGAAATAAGTGATGATTCCAGGATTCTTCGGTATTGAGTGTTGTCTTCTGTGGCGATAAGTCTTGAGTTTCTGTAGTTTATCAAGTGGTTGTGTGAATTACGGTGTTGTACGCAGGCATTCCTTGTGTCGTCAGACCTGCTTGCGTATTGGTGTTCTGAAATACGTGTTTGGAGGTCCCTTGATGTTTCGCCCACGTATAACTTGTTGCAGTCATTACAAGGGATTATGTATACCCCTGCAGAGGATGGAGGCTTGTCCTGCCTACTACTGGTGATGTCCTTGATGGTCGTGGTTGTGGAGGTAGATACTTGGAATGATGTTTTGGCAAAGATGTTGGAAACATGTTTGGCAATGGAGTTGGTGGGAAGGACTATGTATCTCTTCTCGGCAGTGTCTTCTCTGGGTGTGTATTTCAGAACACCAATACGCAAGCAGGTCTGACGACACAAGGAATGCCTGCGTACAACACCGTAATTCACACAACCACTTGATAAACTACAGAAACTCAAGACTTATCGCCACAGAAGACAACACTCAATACCGAAGAATCCTGGAATCATCACTTATTTCTATATCCGACAACTTCAACCAGAATAGTGGCTTCTATAACATAGCTGAACCACTTGCCAAGAAACTTCTTCATCGCTATCCCACATAAGAACACTGTAGAAGGTCTGCTCACAAACTTGTCCAGTCTCCTTTCCAAGCTACCCAAGTTTTTAAACTCTACAACCCAACTCGGTACATCATCAGATGCAGCATTCTTCACCTGACCTCAGCCGGACTATAAATACTCGCGTTCCTTCCACCCCAGGTAGTTCTGTTTGTGACTTGAAAAAGCCCACTGTGTGGGCGAAACGTAGTCAATAAAGGATCACATTATACTGCATTTGTGTTTATATTGCCATTGTGTCGGTATTTTATACCATTTATTTCCATACTTGGTATAGACCTTTCATATACTGCGGATCTAGTTGCAAGAACACCAGCGTGTCTGCAGGACTCGCATAATGAATAACGCTTGCCTGATATATGCTAATCAGCGCACTAAATACCATCCAACAGAATCAAGGGACTTTCAGTTTAGCTAATCCTGTAGCCCAACTAATCTTACATAAACAAGATATCTGAAGAAAGGGGGAGGTCTCTTGCAGCGCTTCCATCTCGCAGTTCACCCACACAGTGACCTCAGTGACCCGGCTGCTCACTTGGTAAATTGATGTATTGGCTGAAGAAGCCTGTTTCACAGACGAAACGTTTCACAACAGTTCCTTTCAGCATTTGTGTATTTTTCACCACTTTTTCGCCATTTATCTCCAAGATATTTAAATGCTTCACGGTTGATGTGGTATTGATAAATAAGATATTGTGCCCTACAGTTGTGTTAATGGGTTAGTTATTGTGTCTCACAGTTGTGTTGATGGGTTGATAATGTTTCAGTTGTTGTGGTGTTGATGGCTAATTATTGTACCTCACAATTGTTGTGTTGATGGGTTAATTATGCTTCACATGTGTTGACGGGCCGGTTATTATGCTTCACTTCCAACAAAAAACACTTTAATTTTGATTTTAGAAGACGATATGGGGCTACAATGGGTATAATACAGAGGGCTGAGGAGGGGCTATTGAGGTGATTTTGGGATTTGAAGAAGATTAAGCAGCATAGGGTGACCAAGAGGGCGTATACCATGGGGTGGAATGAAGGAAGGGAATGGATCATCCAAGGAAGGGTTGGAGAAAGGATGTGAACGAGGTTTAAAGCAGTAAAGGTCTGAGCATCCAATAGGGGGGTGTGAGGGTGTTAAAAGGGATTGATTGGAGACGAGTGGCTTTTATGGCTTGACGTGCTGTAGGAGTGTAAGCAAAATAATACTTATAAAGGGGTTCAGGGAAACTGGTTAGCTGGACTTTAAGTCCTGGAGTACAGTGCCTGCACTCTGAAGGTCTTGGAGTACAGTGTCTGCACTCTGAAGGTCCTGGAGTACAGTGCCTACACTCTGAAGGCCCTGGAGTACAGTGTCTGCACTCTGAAGGTCCTGGAGTACAGTGCCTACACTCTGAAGGCCCTGGAGTACAGTGCCTGCACTCTGAAGGCCCTGGAGTACAGTGCCTGCACGCTGAAGGAGGGGGGAGGATGTTGCAGTTCAGAGGAACATTTATAATTTGACGTCGGAGTACTTCTGGAAAGACATCTATTAAACGAATAATGGTGAATGTGTTTCCTCTTTTCGGTCGCTCATCCAACCTTGGTAGGAGAGACAGAGCAAGAGAGAGAGCAAGAGAGAGAGAGAGAGAGAGAGGGGGGGGAGGGAGGAAGGGAAGATAATCACTTCAAATAAGTTTTGAGCACTGACAAGGCTGGAAGCAATCAGCCTATGAAAAATAGAGCAGTTTGAAATTACATTTACAGCTTGACTGAGTTTCACGCTTCATGTGAGGCTGTTGCTCAAACGTTTACATCTGACACCAGGGAAGTACTCTCTCTCTCTCTCTCTCTCTCTCTCTCTCTCTCTCTCTCTCTCTCTCTCTCTCTCTCTCTCTCTATCCGTCATTTTACACAAAGGTTTCGACGGGGTTAGGTTAAGAGTTTCTACCTTTATTTACACGCCAGGGAAATGCTGTGGTGGTCTTCGTCTAGGTTAATAATCTCAATCATCGTTAGCATCATTGTCGTCCTGGCGCTCGGGAACTGCTCTCACAAGGTTCTTCACTGCACCGCTGAGGCTACTGACACACGCTACCTGTATACATCGATTAGTGTGTATCTCTCAACTTATATTCACGGAAAGGTCTCAGTGTATATACACCGAGACCTTTGTTGACTTTCAATGTATATATACTGAGGTGTGCGTGTGTGTGTGTGTCTCATTGTATCTACACCGAGAGGTGTTTATCACGCAGTGTATATACACAAAGTTTTTAGTAATCAAAGTATTCTTGACTAGTGGTGAGGGGCTAACATTTAACCTCGTGTAGTCGATTGGATTTAAGCCTAGTTAACCAACCTGGTTTTCAAAGTCTCTTCCCTCTAATAAGATATTTTGACAAGTTTTCCTAGTCTGTCCCAGTCTCCTCGCAGCCACTGGAAATACATCAGAGAGTGACTCCAGTTTTATAGCTTCCCATTAACATCTGGGGGGAAAGTACCCCTTAGCCTGCCCCTTTAATTAAGAGCCACACATGCAAGGTTTCATTAATGAAAACAGGCGAGGAAGATCATTTTCATATGATTTAATTGGTGTCAAACTCTGAATGGTAAGAAATGAATATCAGACGTAACACATTATAGATAGCTCTTTCCAGTTTATAATGTCCCGAGATTAATACTCTTGTTATTAAAGGAGATCATACGTTATTTCTGTTGCAGTTCACTCAACTGTAGGGAGCTGGATAAAATGTTTGAAATATACCTTTCGTGATGTCAAGCATGTTGTTCTCATTCCCAATTACTTTCTTAACAGATTATATATATATATATATATATATATATATATATATATATATATATATCTATATATATATATATATCTTATACCTTCTCATAAAGAGCTTGGGTCTGCCCATGTTAACATATTTCCTAAGAAATGCACCCTCATATGATAACACTAATAGTTCATAAATACGAGTGTCCTGAGGCAACTCTTCACAAAAGTATTTAACTTCACACTAGAAGACGGACAACGGGACCAAGCTACACTTCCAGTTAGGTTAGGAGGTATTGGTGTCCGCAAGGCATCATGTTACACTTTAATGTTTTCTTGTCCTCATGTGTTTCATCCAGTGGACTTGTAGCAGCTGTTCTCCCGGAACAGCTTAGGGACAATGTTGGGGTTCAAGACCAAAAGTTCGTTGATGGAGCCACACTCTGGGATATTCTAACGGGCTCTGAAACCAGACATTCTTCCTCCAACAATTACAGTCACACTGGAATGGCCCAATAGTGGAGAATATAGTCTCAACAATCCTTCAAAATGTGTCGGGGAAGGATACAACCTGCCTCATAGCAGTGAAAGCTCCTCATGCAGGGAACTTCCTGATAGCTGTTCCCAACTCGTCCCTTTGCACATGTCTCGACCCACAGACCATCCGCATTGGTGTTGCACTTTGCCTTTCCGCCCCTATTCTCGCCGAACACATGTATTTGCGGCAGTGAATCGGAAGACCAAGTCGGGTACTATGGTCTTGTGTGCCGTAGATCCGAAGGAAAGTTTGCAAGGCGTGAAGAGGGTAATAACATCAGAGGAGTCTCACAGCAGCCGGATGCCCAGCAATAAGGGAGCCACCCCAACTGTGATCTGATGGTAACCAAAAGCGTTCAGATCGTATCACCCTTCAAGTTTTTTACAGACGGTTAGCAGGTGGTGTGGGACTATACATGTGCGTTCACATTGACTGATACCTATCTCCAAATACACCAGGGAGGAAGGAAGGTAAACTGCCAGGCACCAGCTTCAGAGAGTCCAAAAAATCTAGAAAATACGGTGAACCTGCCCATCATATGTTTGTTCCCATAGGCTCAGAGACCCTTGTCCCAAGGGGAGAGGGTGCATCTGAGTTCTCTAACGGGCTAGGCAAAAGAGTTATCAGGGTAACTAGGGATCCCAGGGCAGCTAGTTTTCTATTCAAGCGACTCAGCGCTGCGGGTCAGAGGGGTAATGCTTGCTGTATCCTGGGTACGTGCCCCAGCTCTGAGTGGCTGGATGAGATTCTTGCATTGTAATCTGTGATATCACGTAGCAATATGTACTTGAAAAGTATCCTTCAACCCTCATGTGTACAATATTATGTAATAAAATATATCTGTTTGCAAAAAAAGAAAATAAAAATATAAAAGATGGGGTGGTAGGGGAAGTGGAATATTCAAATGGCTTCAGGAAGAAATCCAAATATTTTTCCTCGGAGCCATTTCATCCACTTCACCGAGGCTATGGGCCCCGCAATAAATAAATAAATAAATATATATATATATATATATATATATATATATATATATATATATATATATATATATATATATATATATATATATATATATATATATATATATATATATAAGCATATTTTATTACATAATACGGTACACAAGATTTAAGAGATACATTGTTGATATAAAGATGGCACATACAGTACATGAGGTGTGAGAGATACATGTCTAGTACATATTGAACCTAAGAACCTTAAATCTTGAACACCCTCCATGAAAACTCTAGAACTGCAGACACATTCATCACTTTCAAAACTACCGTTAGAAAACATCTTATCTGCCTGACACACCACCGTCAGCTAATAACATGAAAACCGCCTATTCTCTTGTATCATACACACAAAAAATAACCTCGACCTGCCCTCGATATCTGTGATTCCCATCAATTCACACTTACATTCACCCATTTGACTATAAACATTGAAATGCATAATAAAACTATTACCTAATGCAGTTACTTAGCCTTAATACTAATATGCTCCATAATCTGTACCAATATAGAGCTTTCAATTAATCTTAGTCTGCCCGAAATGCCTAGTCATGTTACGTGTGATAGTGACCATCTCTGTAATTAGTATTTTATAATATGTAAACCACACAATATCCTATAATATGTAAACCCCGCATTGTAATCTCTATAGAGATTAAACTTGATTGATTGATTGTTACGTGTTTGTGACTGATTATAATGCGAAAATCTCATCCAGCTCAGAGCTGGGACACGTGCCCAAAATACAGCAGGCATTACCCCTCTGAACGACAGCGCTGAGTCGCTGGAACAGAAAACTAGCTGCCCTGGGATCCCTAGTTACCCTGATGAGTCTTTTGCCTAGCTCCTTGAGGAATTTAGATGCACTCTTTCCCCATGAGCCAAGGGTCTCTGAACCTATGGGAACAAACATATAATGATGGGCAAGTTCTCCATATTTTCTAGACTTTTGGGACTCCCTGAAGCTGGAAGCTGCCCCTCCTTCCTCCCTGGTGTATTGGAGATAGGTATCAGCCAAGGTTGATGCACATGTATAGTCCCACACCACCTGCTTCCCGTCTGTCCAGGTTTGAAGGGTGATACCATCTGGACGCTTCTGGCTGTCATCAGATCTGCATAGTTGGGGTGGCTCCCTTATTGCTGGGCATCCAGCTGTTGTGAGACTCCTCTTGATAATGTTATTAACCTCCTCATGTCTTGCAATCTTTCCCTCGGATTTACGGCACACAAGACCATGGTACTCGAATCGGTCTGCTGCTTCACTGCCACAAATACACCTGTGTTCAGCGAGAATAGGGTCGGCATGTCGAAGGGCAACACCGATGCGGATGGTCTGTGGGTCGAGCCGTGTGCCAAGGCTGGAGTTGGTAACAGCCAACAGAAAGTCCCCTGCATGAGGGGCTCTCACTGCCAGGAGGCGGGCTCTATCCTTCCCCGACACACTCTGAAGCATTGTTGAGGCTATATTTTCCACTATTGGACCATCCCAGTGCGACTGATTGTAGTTGTTGGGGGGGAGCAGGTCTGGTTTCAGAGTCCATTAGATTATCCCAGATCATGGCTCCGTCAATGAACTTCTGGCCCTGGACTCCAATCTTGTTCCTAAGTTGTTCATGGAGAACCGCTGCTACAAACCCTCTGGATGCAACGTATGAGGACAGAAAAGCAGGTAGTGCAATCTGCGATGACTTGCGGACACCTATGCCTCTTAGTCTGACTGGAAGTGTAGCTTGGTTCCACTGCCCGTCTTCTAGAGTAAGGTTAAGTACTTTCGTAAAAATCTGCCTCAGGATACTGTCATATTCGTGCAGTATAGGGTTATCATATCAAGGTGCACATCTTAAGAAATATGTCAACCTGGGCAGACTCAAGCACTTTGTGAGAAGGTACAAGGCATCATGGGTGTCCAGATTGCCTATTCGTTGTTCCATTATCCTCAACTCTTCCAGTTTCTTCCCGAGAATTGTGTCAATGGCATCGCTTCCCAGAGGTGCTCCAAGTAAGACGCTATTTGTGGGGGCAATGACGGATGTTCCTGGTGGGTTTGATCTCACTTGTTGATTGAGATGATTTCACATTTGGATGTATTCAGGATGAGACCCATTTACTGTCCCCGTGTCATCACCTGTGTAAGATCATCTAGGAGGGACTCCTTTGTACCTGCTAGTGTGCCATCATCCAGGAACCAGATATTCAGCTCATTGGTCAGTCTGACTGTGATTTCCCAAACTGATATATAGTATATATGTCAGTGTTGTCCTGGTTATATTATGTTAATGTTATGGCAACAATGTTTTGCGTTTCTGTGGTGGGAAAAAAACAGTTGAAACACGTCATTACTATATATCTTTACAGCAGTTAACACAATAATATTAAAGCATGAAAAATGCATTGGAAACTGGAATTAAATATACATATAATTTTATAAGTCAGCGCTGTGTATGAGGTTGATGCAGAGAGCACTGATGCTTGACTAATAACACAGATACCAAAGTGGATACCGCCACGCTGGTGTAATTTTCCAGGTAATTAAGCTAATGATTGATCGTACCTTCCACTAGGTTATTAATGGCCCATGAGCTGTGAAAATAATCTCTGGGCTTGTGCTGATTTCACCGTCCTCTCCTTCACCCTGGCAGGTGTTAGTAAAGTCGTGGTTACAGGGGTATATTACCCCTCCTTTAACCTGGCAAGTGTTAATAAAGTAGTAGTTACAGTGATATATTACCCCTCCTTTAACCTGACAGGTGTTAGTAAAGTAGTGGTTAAAGGGTATATTACCCCTCCTTTAACCTGACAGGTGTTAGTAAAGTAGTGGTTACAGTGGTAATTACCCCTTCCTTTACCCTGGCAGGTGTTAATAAAATAGTGGTTACAGGGGTATATTACCCCCTTCTTTAACCTGGCAGGTGTCAATAAAGTAGTGGTAGCAGCAGCGTTTTAGATCCAGTGAATGTTTTTGAGTGCTGTTTGGTGCGTTGGAGGCCCCTGGGCTACAAGTGCTGTGAGGCCCCTGGGCTACAAGTGCTGTGAGGCCCCCGGGCTACAAGTGCTGTGAGGCCCCTGGGCTACAAGTGCTGTGAGGCCCCCGGGCTACAGGTGCTGTGAGGCCCCCGGGCTACAAGTGCTGTGAGGCCCCCGGGCTACAAGTGCTGTGAGGCCCCTGGGCTACAGGTGCTGTGAGGCCCCTGGGCTACAAGTGCTGTGAGACCCCCGGGCTACAAGTGCTGTGAGGCCCCTGGGCTACAAGTGCTGTGAGGCCCCCGGGCTACAAGTGCTGTGAGGCCCCTGGGCTACAAGTGCTGTGAGGCCCCCGGGCTACAGGTGCTGTGAGGCCCCCGGGCTACAAGTGCTGTGAGGCCCCCGGGCTACAAGTGCTGTGAGGCCCCTGGGCTACAAGTGCTGTGAGGCCCCCGGGCTACAAGTGCTGTGAGGCCCCTGGGCTACAAGTGCTGTGAGGCCCCTGGGCTACAAGTGCTGTGAGGCCTCTGGGCTACAAGTGCTGTGAGGCCCCCGGGCTACAAGTGCTGTGAGGCCCCTGGGCTACAAGTGCTGTGAGGCCCCCGGGCTACAAGTGCTGTGAGGCCCCCGGGCTACAAGTGCTGTGAGGCCCCTGGGCTACAAGTGCTGTGAGGCCCCTGGGCTACAAGTGCTGTGAGGCCCCTGGGCTACAAGTGCTGTGAGGCCCCTGGGCTACAAGTGCTGTGAGGCCCCCGGGCTACAAGTGCTGTGAGGCCCCTGGGCTACAAGTGCTGTGAGGCCCCCGGGCTACAAGTGCTGTGAGGCCCCCGGGCTACAAGTGCTGTGAGGCCCCCGGGCTACAAGTGCTGTGAGGCCCCCGGGCTACAAGTGCTGTGAGGCCCCTGGGCTACAAGTGCTGTGAGGCCCCCGGGCTACAAGTGCTGTGAGGCCCCCGGGCTACAAGTGCTGTGAGGCCCCTGGGCTACAAGTGCTGTGAGGCCCCCGGGCTACAAGTGCTGTGAGACCCCCGGGCTACAAGTGCTGTGAGGCCCCTGGGCTACAAGTGCTGTGAGGCCCCCGGGCTACAAGTGCTGTGAGGCCCCCGGGCTACAAGTGCTGTGAGGCCCCTGGGCTACAAGTGCTGTGAGGCCCCCGGGCTACAAGTGCTGTGAGGCCCCCGGGCTACAAGTGCTGTGAGGCCCCTGGGCTACAAGTGCTGTGAGGCCCCCGGGCTACAAGTGCTGTGAGGCCCCCGGGCTACAAGTGCTGTGAGACCCCCGGGCTACAAGTGCTGTGAGGCCCCCGGGCTACAAGTGCTGTGAGACCCCCGGGCTACAAGTGCTGTGAGACCCCCGGGCTACAAGTGCTGTGAGACCCCCGGGCTACAAGTGCTGTGAGGCCCCCGGGCTACAAGTGCTGTGAGGCCCCTGGGCTACAAGTGCTGTGAGGCCCCCGGGCTACAAGTGCTGTGAGGCCCCCGGGCTACAAGTGCTGTGAGGCCCCTGGGCTACAAGTGCTGTGAGGCCCCCGGGCTACAAGTGCTGTGAGGCCCCCGGGCTACAAGTGCTGTGAGACCGCCGGGCTACAAGTGCTGTGAGGCCCCCGGGCTACAAGTGCTGTGAGGCCCCCGGGCTACAAGTGCTGTGAGGCCCCCGGGCTACAAGTGCTGTGAGGCCCCTGGGCTACAAGTGCTGTGAGGCCCCTGGGCTACAAGTGCTGTGAGGCCCCTGGGCTACAAGTGCTGTGAGGCCCCTGGGCTACAAGTGCTGTGAGGCCCCTGGGCTACAAGTGCTGTGAGGCGCCCGGGCTACAAGTGCTGTGAGGCCCCCGGGCAACAAGTGCTGTGAGGCCCCCGGGCTACAAGTGCTGTGAGGCCCCAGGGCTACAAGTGCTGTGAGGCCCCGGGCTACAAGTGCTGTGAGGCCCCCGGGCTACAAGTGCTGTGAGACCCCCGGGCTACAAGTGCTGTGAGGCCCCCGGGCTACAAGTGCTGTGAGGCCCCCGGGCTACAAGTGCTGTGAGGCCCCTGGGCTACAAGTGCTGTGAGGCCCCTGGGCTACAAGTGCTGTGAGGCCCCTGGGCTACAAGTGCTGTGAGGCCCCTGGGCTACAAGTGCTGTGAGGCCCCCGGGCTACAAGTGCTGTGAGGCCCCTGGGCTACAAGTGCTGTGAGGCGCCAGGGCTACAAGTGCTGTGAGGCCCCCGGGCTACAAGTGCTGTGAGGCCCAAGGGCTACAAGTGCTGTGAGGCCCCCGGGCTACAAGTGCTGTGAGACCCCTAATCTATGGGTGCTGTGAGGCCCCTGGGCTACAGGTTCTGTGAGGCCCCTGGGCTACAGGAGCTGTGAGGTCCCTGGGCTACAGGTACTGTGAGGCCCCTGGGCTAAAGGTGCTGTGAGGCCCCTGTGCTACAGGTGCTGTGAGGCCCCTGGGCTACTGGTGTAGTGAGGCCCCTGGGCTAGGTGCAGTGAGGCCCCTGGGCTACAGGTGCAATGAGGCTCCTAGGCTACAGGTGCTGTGAGGCCCCTGTGCTACAGGTGCTGTGAGGCCCCTGGGCTACAGGTGGTGTGAAGCCCCTGGGCTACAGGTGCAGTGAGGCCCCTGGGCTACAGGTGCTGTGAAGCCCCTGGGCTACAGGTGCTGTGAGGCCCCTGGGCTACAGGTGCTGTGAGGCCCCTGGGCTACAGATGCTGTGAGGCCCCTGGGCTACAGATGCTGTGAGACCCCTGGCCTTCAGGTGCTGTGAGGCCCCTGGGCTACAGGTGCTGTTAGGCTCCTGGGCTACAGGTGCTGTGAGGCCCCTGGGCTTCAGATGCTGTGAGGCCCCTGGGCTACAGATGCTGCTAGGCCCCTGGGCTACAGGTGCTGTGAGGCCCCTGGGCTACAGATACTGTGAGGTCCCTGGGCTACAGGTGCTGTGTGGCCTCTGGGCTACAGGTGCTGTGAGGCCCCTGGGCTACAGATGCTGTGAGGTCACTGGACTACAGGTGCTGTGAGGCCCCTGGGCTACAGGTGCTGTGAGGCCCCTGGGCTACAGATGCTGTGAGACCCCTGGGCTACAGATGCTGTGATGACCCTGGGCTACAGGTGCTGTGAGGCCCCTTGGGCTTCAGGTGCTGTGAGGCCCCTGGGCTACAGATGCTGTGAGACCCCTGGGCTACAGGTGCTGTGAGGCCCCTGGGCTACAGATGCTGTGAGGTCCCTGGGCTACAGGTGCTGTGAGGCCCCTGGGCTACAGGTGCTGTGAGGCCCCTGGGCTACAGATGCTATGAGACCCCTGGGCTACGGATGCTGTGATGCCCCTGGGCTACAGGTGCTGTGAGGCCCCTTGGGCTACAGATGCTGTGAGGCCCCTGGGCTACAGATGCTGTGAGACCCCTGGGCTACAGGTGCTGTGAGACCCCTGGGCTACAAGTGCTGTGAGGCCCCTGGGCTACATATGCTGTGAGGCCCCTGGGCTACAGATGCTGTGAGGTCCCTGGGGTACAGGCGCTGTGAGGCCCCTGGGCTACAGGTGCTGTGAGGCCCCTGGCATTCAGGTGCTGTGAAGCCCCTGGGCTACAGGTGCTGTGAGGCCCCTGGGCTACAGATGCTGTGAGGCTCCTCGGCTACAGATGCTGTGAGGCCCCTGGGCTACAGGTGCTGTGAGGTCCCTGGGCTACAGGTGCTGTGCGGCCCCTGGGCTACAGATGCTGTGAGGCCCCTGGGCTACAGATGCTGTGAGGCCCCTGGGCTACAGGTGCTGTGAGGCCCCTGGGCTACAGGTGCTGTGAGGCCCTTATGCTACAGGTGCTGTAAGGCCCCTGAGATACAGGTGCTGTGAGGCCCCTGAGCTACATGTGCTGTGAGGCCCCTGGGCTACAGGTGCTGTGAGGCCCCTGGGCTACAGGTGCTGTGAGGCCCCTGGGCTACAGATGCTGTGAGGCTCCTCGGCTACAGATGCTGTGAGGCCCCTGGGCTACAGGTGCTGTGAGGCCCCTGGGCTACAGGTGCTGTGCGGCCCCTGGGCTACAGATGCTGTGAGGCCCCTGGGCTACAGATGCTGTGAGGCCCCTGGGCTACAGGTGCTGTGAGGCCCCTGGGCTACAGGTCCTGTGAGATCCCTGGGCTACAGATGCTGTGAGGCCCCTGGGCTACAGATGCTGTGAGGCTCCTGGGCTACAGGTGCTGTGAGGCTCCTGGGCTACAGGTGCTGTGAGGCTCCTGGGCTACAGGTGCTGTGAGGCTCCTGGGCTACAGGTGCTGTGAGGCCCCTGGGCTACAGGTGCTGTGAGGCCCTTGGGCTACAGGTGCTGTGAGGCCCCTGGGCTACAGGTGCTGTGAGGCCCTTGGGCTACAGGTGCTGTGAGGTCCCTGGGCTACAGCTGTGAGGCCCCTGGGCTACAGGTGCTGTGAGGTCCCTGAGCTACCGGTGCTGTGAGGTCCCTGGGCTACAGGTGCTGTGAGGCCCCTGGGCTACAGGTGCTGTAAGGCCTTTGGGCTACAGATGCTGTGAGGCCCCCTGGGCTACAGGTGCTGTGAGGTCCCTGGGCTACAGGTGCTGTGAGGCCCCTGGGCTACAGGTGCTGTGAGGCCCCTGGGCTTCAGGTGCTGTGAGGCCCCTGGGCTACAGGGGCTGTGAGGCCCCTGGGCTACAGGTGCTGTCAGGCTCCTGGGCTACAGGTGCTGTTAGGCCCCTGAGCTACAGGTGCTGTGAGGCCCCTGGGCTACAGGTGCTGTAAGGCTCCTGGGCTACAGGTGCTGTGAGGCCCTTGGGCTACAGGTGCTGTGAGGTCCCTGGGCTACAGATGCTGTGAGGCCCCTGGGCTACAGGTGCTGTGAGGTCCCTGAGCTACAGGTGCTGTGAGGTCCCTGGGCTACAGGTGCTGTGAGGCCCCTGGGCTACAGATGCTGTGAGGTCCCTGGGCTACAGGTGCTGTGAGGCCCCTGGGCTACAGGTGCTGTAAGGCCTTTGGGCTACAGATGCTGTGAGGCCCCCTGGGCTACAGGTGATGTGAGGGCCCTAGGCTACAGTTGTTGTGAGGCCCCTGGGCTACAGGTGCTGTGAGGCCCCTGTGCTTCAGGTGCTGTGAGGCCCCTGGGCTACAGGGGCTGTGAGGCCCCTGGGCTACAGGTGCTGTGAGGCTCCTGGGCTACAGGTGCTGTGAGGCCCCTGAGCTACAGGTGCTGTGAGGCCCCTGGGCTACAGGTGCTGTGAGGCCCCTGGGCTACAGGTGCTGTGAGGCCCCTGTGCTACAGGTGCTGTGAGGCCCCTGGGTAATGGTGCTGTGAGGCCCCTGGGCTACAGGTGCTGTGAGGCTCCTAGGCTACAGGTGCTGTGAGGCCCCTGGGCTACAGGTGCTGTGAGGCCCCTGGGCTACAGGTGCTGTGAGGCTCCTGGGCTACAGGTGCTGTGAGGCTCCTGGGCTACAGGTGCTGTGAGGCCCCTGGGCTACAGGTGCTGTGAGGCCCCTGGGCTACAGGTGCTGTGAGGCCCCTGGGCTACAGGTGCTGTGAGGCCCCTGGGCTACAGGTGCTGTGAGGCCCCTGGGCTACAGGTGCTGTGAGGCCCCTGGGCTACAGGTGCTGTGAGGCCCCTGGGCTACAGGTGCTGTGAGGCCCCTGGGCTGCAGGTGCTGTGAGGCCCCTGGGCTACAGGTGCTGTGAGGCCCCTGGGCTACAGGTGCTGTGAGGCCCCTGGGCTACAGGTGCTGTGAGGCCCCTGGGCTACAGGTGCTGTGAGGCCCCTGGGCTACAGGTGCTGTGAGGCCCCTGGGCTACAGGTGCTGTGAGGCCCCTGGGCTACAGTCGCTGTGAGGTCCCTGGGCTATAGTTGCTGTGAGGCCCCTGGGCTACAGGTGCTGTGAGGCCCCTGGGCTACAGGTGCTGTGAGGCCCCTGGGCTACAGGTGCTGTGAGGCCCCTGGGCTACAGGTGCTGTGAGGCCCCTGGGCTACAGTTGCTGTGAGGGCCCTGGGCTACAGGTGCTGTGAGGCCCCTGGGCTACAGGTGTTGTGAGGCCCCTGGGCTACAGGTGCTGTGAGGCCCCTGGGCTACAGGTGCTGTGAGGCCCCTGGGCTACAGGTGCTGTGAGGCCCCTGGGCTACAGTCGCTGTGAGGTCCTTGGGCTATAGTTGCTGTGAGGCCCCTGGGCTACAGGTGCTGTGAGGCCCCTGGGCTACAGGTGCTGTGAGGCCCCTGGGCTACAGGTGCTGTGAGGCCCCTGGGCTACAGGTGCTGTGAGGCCCCTGGGCTACAGGTGCTGTGAGGCCCCTGGGCTACAGGTGCTGTGAGGCCCCTGGACTACAGGTGCTGTGAGGCCCCTGGGCTACAGGTGCTGTGAGGCCCCTGGGCTACAGGTGCTGTGAGGCCCCTGAGCTACAGGTGCTGTGAGGCCCCTGGGCTACAGGTGCTGTGAGGCCCCTGGGCTACAGGTGCTGTGAGGCCCCTGGGCTACAGGTGCTGTGAGGCCCCTGGGCTACAGGTGCTGTGAGGCCCCTGGGCTACAGGTGCTGTGAGGCCCCTGGGCTACAGGTGCTGTGAGGCCCCTGGCCTACAGGTGCTGTGAGGACCCTGGGCTACAGGTGCTGTGAGGCCCCTGGGCTACAGGTGCTGTGAGGCCCCTGGGCTACAGGTGCTGTGAGGCCCCTGGGCTACAGGTGCTGTGAGGCCCCTGGGCTACAGGTGCTGTGAGGACCCTGGGCTACAGGTGCTGTGAGGCCCCTGGGCTACAGGTGCTGTGAGGCCCCTGGGCTACAGGTGCTGTGAGGCCCCTGGGCTACAGGTGCTGTGAGGACCCTGGGCTACAGGTGCTGTGAGGCCCCTGGGCTACAGGTGCTGTGAGGCCCCTGGGCTACAGGTGCTGTGAGGCCCCTGGGCTACAGGTGCTGTGAGGCCCCTGGGCTACAGGTGCTGTGAGGCCCCTGGGCTACAGGTGCTGTGAGGCCCCTGGGCTACAGGTGCTGTGAGGCCCCTGGGCTACAGGTGCTGTGAGGCCCCTGGGCTACAGGTGCTGTGAGGCCCCTGGGCTACAGGTGCTGTGAGGCCCCTGGGCTACAGGTGCTGTGAGGCCCCTGGGCTACAGGTGCTGTGAGGACCCTGGGCTACAGGTGCTGTGAGGCCCCTGGGCTACAGGTGCTGTGAGGCCCCTGGGCTACAGGTGCTGTGAGGCCCCTGGGCTACAGGTGCTGTGAGGCCCCTGGGCTACAGGTGCTGTGAGGCCCCTGGGCTACAGGTGCTGTGAGGCCCCTGGGCTACAGGTGCTGTGAGGACCCTGGGCTACAGGTGCTGTGAGGCCCCTGGGCTACAGGTGCTGTGAGGCCCCTGGGCTACAGGTGCTGTGAGGCCCCTGGGCTACAGGTGCTGTGAGGCCCCTGGGCTACAGGTGCTGTGAGGCCCCTGGGCTACAGGTGCTGTGAGGCCCCTGGGCTACAGGTGCTGTGAGGACCCTGGGCTACAGGTGCTGTGAGGCCCCTGGGCTACAGGTGCTGTGAGGACCCTGGGCTACAGGTGCTGTGAGGACCCTGGGCTACAGGTGCTGTGAGGACCCTGGGCTACAGGTGCTGTGAGGACCCTGGGCTACAGGTGCTGTGAGGACCCTGGGCTACAGGTGCTGTGAGGCCCCTGGGCTACAGGTGCTGTGAGGACCCTGGGCTACAGGTGCTGTGAGGCCCCTGGGCTACAGGTGCTGTGAGGCCCCTGGGCTACAGGTGCTGTGAGGACCCTGGGCTACAGGTGCTGTGAGGCCCCTGGGCTACAGGTGCTGTGAGGCCCCTGGGCTACAGGTGCTGTGAGGCCCCTGGGCTACAGGTGCTGTGAGGCCCCTGGGCTACAGGTGCTGTGAGGCCCCTGGGCTACAGGTGCTGTGAGGACCCTGGGCTACAGGTGCTGTGAGGCCCCTGGGCTACAGGTGCTGTGAGGCCCGCAGGTATATTTTCAAAAGGAAATGACAATAATCACAACAGTTAACATTTCATCATATACGTGACGTAATAGCATATAGTTCAAATCTTACAGCAGTAACTGTGAACACTTTTCAGTTAAGCTCTTGAGGCCCTCCAACTGGAGGAGGACCCTGAGCTGCAGCCGCTAAAGCCCGTATCTTAATCCGGTTCTGATCTGTTGATTGGTGCGTTGCAACTCTGTGTTAGTGCTCCTGATTGGTTTAATTCCTAATATATATATATATATATATATATATATATATATATATATATATATATATATATATATATGTGTGTGTGTGTGTGTGTGTGTGTGTGTGTGTGTGTGTGTGTGTGTGTGTGTGTGTGTGTGTGTGTGTGTGTACTCACCTAATTGTGGTTGCAGGGGTCGAGACTCAGCTCCTGGCCCTGCCTCTTCACTGATCGCTACTAGGTCCTCTCCCTCTCTGCTTCCTGAGCTTTGTCATACCTCTTCTTAAAACTATGTATGATTCCTGCCTCGACTACTTCACTTGCTAGGCTATTCCACTTTCTGACGACTCTATGACTGAAGAAATACTTCCTAACGTCCCTGTGACTCTTCTGAGTCTTCAGCTTCCAGTTGTGACCCCTTGTTTCTGTGTCCCCTCTCTGGAACATCCTATCTCTGTCCACCGTGTCTATTCTCCGCAGTATCTTGTATGTCGTTATCATGTCTCCCCTGACTCTTCTGTCCTCCAGTGTCGTCAGTCCGATTTCCCTCAACCTTTTCTCGTACGACATTCCCCTGAGCTCTGGAACTAGCCTTGTTACGTGTGTGTGTGTGTGTGTGTGTGTGTGTGTGTGTGTGTGTGTGTGTGAAAGGATATTTATAGCATGTAATATGGATTGAAAGTCAGTTAAGAGCAGACGTTTCTGTGGAAAGAGCTTAGGTAAACTAGAAATAACTGAGTGTACAGCTGAGTTTGTTAGGCGGACGCTCAGTTACCATGGTAGCAAGTTACCATGGTAGTGAGTTGCCATGGTAGTAAGTTACCATGGTAATGAGTTGCCATGGTAGTGAGCAGGGCCGGCCTTAAGCCGATTGGACCGTTTGTTCCCAGTTGTTCCCCGCGCCTAAGGGGCCGCCGCACTAGAGTGTAATCTACTGTCGGCTTGTCAAATACACACAACAACACAAGTAAAAAGAAAAGGGGCATCTGGAGAAAGAAGTTTTTCCAAGCTGAAACTGATCAAAACTTGAGATCATCAGTTCAGCAAGAACGTTTGAAAAGTTTGTACATTTAATCTGAAATTAGCAGGAGTTTAAACGTCGACAAATTTTGTTTGTTACTTGTAGACTTGCATGTATGCAATTATATATTAAAATGTAGCTTACATCTGTTTGGTCTATTAACTTGCATACATTTTTTTTAAGCGCACAGTTTGATTGCTTCCCATACATAGGGCCCACCAAAAATTGTTCCCAGTTGGGCCGCGCACCTCTGGTAGTGAGTTACCATGGTAGTGAGTTACCATGGTAGTGAGTTACCATGGTAGTGAGTTACCATGGTAGTGAGTTGTCATGGTAGTGAGTTACCATGGTAGTGAGTTACCATGGTAGTGAGTTACCATGGTAGTGAGTTACCATGGTAGTGAGTTACCATGGTAGTGAGTTGTCATGGTAGTGAGTTACCATGGTAGTGAGTTGCCGTGGTAGAACTTCCCTCTTCTCTCTGTTAGTCAATGCAGGGAGTATAGCTTCTCATTTTGTATTGGAAGGCCTTGTTGCTTCTGAGTGCTGAATTGTGTGTCGGATATCGTCGTTGTTAGTTATGAGTGCTTAATTGTGTATTGGAAATACTTGTTATCGCTTCTCAGTGCCGGATTGTGTTTGGGAGATCCTTGTTATTGCTTCTGAATACCGATTGTTGAGTTGTAGATGAAATCCACTGCTGATGGGCGCACTTCAACTTTTTGATATGTGCATTGTTGGTCAACAAAATTATTTTTAAGGTAATGATTGGCGGGTTGGGAAAGCAGTGTTGGTAGGCTGGAAAATCGACGATTGGTGGATTAGGGAAGCTATGATTGGTGGTTTGGGAAAGCAGTGTTTTGTGGGTTGGATAAGTAATATTTGGTAGGTTGGGTAAGCAATGTTTGGTGGGTTAGAGAAGTAGTGTTTGGTTGGTTAGGAAAGCAAACATTGGATTGTTAGGTAAGCAATGTTTGGTGGGTCAGGGAAGCAGTAATTGGTGGGTTGAGAAATCAATTATTGTTGGGTTTGGGAGGCAATAATTAGTGGTTTGGAGAAGCAATGATTGGGTGAGTTTTAGGAGGCATTGATTGGTGATGAGAGAAGCAATTGCTTAATTGGTGGTTCAGTCTCTGGCTTTGACGGACGTTTCACTAATGAATTAAATTATGTATAAAGACCTTATTGGCTCTCGGTGCTCTACCTCTAATAATTCACCTCTAATATTTTTATGAGCATTAATAAAATTCTCTGATTTTTAACTCAACAAATCGTAATAACACTATTGCAAACAAACCAGGGTACGGGTGGGGCTAGAACCCATGGCAAGTTGAGTTGTACGACTCGCTTGTCGTAAGTTCTAACCCCATCCACACCGTGGTGTCTGATTTTATTATTGATCGTTTACGATGCCGACAGGTTGATAAATAAGACACTTGTGCACTGAACATTCCCAGGTGTTACACATGTGTCTTGTATAATGTTTGCCAGGAAGCAGGAAGTTTCCTGACTCGGGTCTTAGTCGTATGACGACCCACAGCTGGAGTTTTTGGTCATCTGACCGAGACCTTCCGCTGGCTTACCGGTCCATCGCTTTAAAAATTATGGTTATGATTTTAACCTATTCTCTTTTTTTGTCAATAATATCTTAATGAAGTGTCTTCATCAAGTTGCTTACATAATGTGTTGGGTGAGAGCCGAGACGTTGGTGACGCTCTCTGATTGGTTGGTTCACTTTATCGTGCCGCTAGCAACCTTTTTTATTCGCTAGTTTAAAATTTGCGGCGTGGTGCTGACAACTCTTTTTTTTCACTAGCTAGTTTAAATTGTGATTATTTTTGATTGATCAGTTAACATTATCACGCTGCTAGCAGCACTTTCTCATTGGCTAGTTTAAGTTGTGATGCTCTCTGATTGGTCAGTTAACATTCAGGTAGTGCTAGCAAGGCTTTCTTATTGGTTAGTTTAAATTTTGCTGCTGCGAATTATGCATTGTAATCATCAATTATAAGTAGCTAATATTTTCCTAACAACGTTAATAAATTGTTCTTAGTTTGACGAACCACCAGTCACAATCTGTGTTGGTGATCCTTCTCGCTGATTGGCTACCGTAAATTGAAGTGGTACTAATTCTTCAGCGTAATTGGTTGTCCCGGAATTAATGGCGAGTAATCCTGGTCGCTGATTGGTCCGTGTAACTCTCAGTCTTGTCTTGTCAGGTCAGAGTTGATCCTTATTTTTATAATATTTATCTTCTTGATTTATTCAGACAAATTATTTATAAATAAAATAAATATTTGTTATAGCTTACTGTGTGTACTCACCGAGTTGTGTTTTCGGGGGGTCGATAGTTAGCTCCTGGCCCCTCCTCCTAGACCACCTTGATCGGCATTACTTCTGGTCTCTTGGGCCGTATCATGTCTGCTCTTAAAGCTGAGTACTGAGTTTGCCTCCACCACTGACTCATACAAGTCATTTCTTACAACCGTATGGCTCATCATAATATCTAATGATTATAATCATAGCCATAATTTTTAAAGGTTTTGAGGGGTAAGACCCGCGTCAGGAAACACTTGTCCTGTTTCCTGACAAACATTATACCTACCTAACCTAACGTAACCTATAGCTAATCCGAGTCTTCAGCTTTCACTAGTGTCCCCTTGATCCTGGTCCTCGTATTTCAAACATTCTGTCCCGATCATCCCTACCAGTTCACACATGTCATGTCTAAGGTTCTCAGGAACTCTTTATTCAAGTTCCTGAATGTTAAACTGAGATTTGCTAATCTTTCATATACCGCTGCCGTTATACGGTTTTTGCTAGGTGTTATACTTACTCCAAGGTCTTTTTCACTCCCTGAGATCTGCAGCTTCTCTCTGTTCATGCTGTACTCCGTGTCCGACCTTCCTTCTCCAAAACGCATGACCTGGCATTTGCTTGGGTTGAACTCGAGAAGCCACTTGTTGGACAACATCTCCAGGCTGTTGAAGTCTCTTGACAGTTTATCACTGTTTGTGTGTGCAAATAAGAGAGAGAGAGAGAGAGAGAGAGAGAGAGAGAGAATAATACGCTAGTCTGAGGAAGACATTGTGGCTGGCCACTGCAAATGAGTCCACATAAATGTCTTGGCATAAACGTAAATGTTATACGCCAACAGCTTAAGAGTCTGGAATCTAGACTCTTAGACTCTAGATTCCAGACTCTAGACATTAGCGTCTAGACTCCAGACTCTAGATTCCAGACTCTAGACGTTAGCGTCTAGACTCCAGACTCTAGATTCCAGACTCTAGACGTTAGCGTCTAGACTCCAGACTCTAGACTTTAGCGTCTAGACTCCAGACTCTAGACTTTAGCGTCTAGACTCCAGACTCTAGACTTTAGCGTCTAGACTCCAGACTCTAGACTTTAGCGTCTAGACTCCAGACTCTAGACTTTAGCGTCTAGACTCCAGACTCTAGATTCCAGACTCTAGACTTTAGCGTCTAGACTCTAGACTCTAGACTTTAGCGTCTAGACTCCAGACTCTAGATTCCAGACTCTAGACTTTAGCGTCTAGACTCCAGACTCTAGACTTTAGCGTCTAGACTCCAGACTCTAGATTCCAGACTCTAGACTTTAGCGTCTAGACTCTAGACTCTAGATTCCAGACTCTAGACTTTAGCTTCTAGACTCCAGACTCTAGATTCCAGACTTTAGACTTTAGCTTCTAGATTCCAGACTCTAGATTCCAGACTCTAGACTTTAGCGTCTAGACTCCAGACTCTAGACTCCAGACTCTAGACTTTAGCTTCTAGACTCCAGACTCTAGACTTTAGCTTCTAGACTCCAGACTCTAGACTTTAGCTTCTAGACTCCAGACTCTAGACTTTAGCGTCTAGACTCCAGACTCTAGATTCCAGTTTATGTGTGTATACGTACTATATTATGTATCATTATTTATGTGACATAATTTTTTGTGAGGGAAAGACCTTGATAAAGAAGCAAAGAAAAATTCAGTCTTTTTATGAGAGATGTGAGAAGCAGTGACGGCAGACATTACCTTGAGTCAAGGTGGCAGACACTGTTGAGTCAAGGTGGCAGACACTGTTGAGTCAAGGTGGCAGACATTATCTTGAGTCAAGGTGGCAGACACTGTTGAGTCAAGGTGGCAGACACTGTTGAGTCAAGGTGGCAGACACTGTTGAGTCAAGGTGGCAGACACTGTTGAGTCAAGGTGGCAGACACTGTTGAGTCAAGGTGGCAGACACTGTTGAGTCAGGGTGGCAGACACTGTTGAGTCAAGGTGGCAGACACTGTTGAGTCAAGGTGGCAGACACTGTTGAGTCAAGGTGGCAGACACTGTTGAGTCAAGGTGGCAGACATTATCTTGAGTCAAGGTGGCAGACACTGTTGAGTCAAGGTGGCAGACACTGTTGAGTCAAGGTGGCAGACACTGTTGAGCCAAGGTGGCAGACATTGTTGAGTCAAGGTGGCAGACACTGTTGAGTCAGGGTGGCAAACACTGTTGAGTCAAGGTGGCAGACACTGTTGAGTCAAGGTGGCAGACACTGTTGAGTCAAGGTGGCAGACATTATCTTGAGTCAAAGTGGCAGACACTGTTGAGTCAAGGTGGCAGACACTGTTGAGTCAAGGTGGCAGACACTGTTGAGTCAAGGTGGCAGACACTGTTGAGCCAAGGTGGCAGACACTGTTGAGTCAAGGTGGCAGACACTGTTGAGTCAGGGTGGCAGACACTGTTGAGTCAAGGTGGCAGACACTGTTGAGTCAAGGTGGCAGACACTGTTGAGTCAAGGTGGCAGACATTATCTTGAGTCAAAGTGGCATACACTGTTGAGTCAAGGTGGCAGACACTGTTGAGTCAAGGTGGCAGACATTATCTTGAGTCAAAGTGGCAGACACTGTTGAGTCAAGGTGGCAGACACTGTTGAGTCAAGGTGGCAGACACTGTTGAGTCAAGGTGGCAGACACTGTTGAGTCAAGGTGGCAGACACTGTTTAGTCAAGGTGGCAGACACTGTTGAGTCAAGGTGGCAGACATTATCTTGAGTCAAGGTGGCAGACACTGTTGAGTCAAGGTGGCAGACACTGTTGAGTCAAGGTGGCAGACACTGTTGAGTCAAGGTGGCAGACACTGTTGAGTCAGGGTGGCAGACACTGTTGAGTCAAGGTGGCAGACACTGTTGAGTCAAGGTGGCAGACACTGTTGAGTCAAGGTGGCAGACATTATCTTGAGTCAAGGTGGCAGACACTGTTGAGTCAAGGTGGCAGACATTATCTTGAGTCAAAGTGGCAGACACTGTTGAGTCAAGGTGGCAGACACTGTTGAGTCAAGGTGGCAGACACTGTTGAGTCAAGGTGGCAGACATTATCTTGAGTCAAGGTGGCAGACACTGTTGAGTCAAGGTGGCAGACATTATCTTGAGTCAAGGTGGCAGACACTGTTGAGTCAAGGTGGCAGACATTATCTTGAGTCAAGGTGGCAGACACTGTTGAGTCAAGGTGGCAGACACTGTTGAGTCAAGGTGGCAGACACTGTTGAATCAAGGTGGCAGACACTGTTGAGTCAAGGTGGCAGACACTTTGTTGAGTCAAGGTGGCAGACACTTTGTTGAGCCAAGGTGGCAGACACTTTGTTGAGTCAAGGTGGCAGACACTTTGTTGAGTCAAGGTGGCAGACACTTTGTTGAATCAGGATGGCAGACACTTTGTTAAGTCAGGCTGGCAGACACTTTGTTGAGTCAGGGTGGCAGACACTTTGTTGATTCAGGCTGGCAGACACTTTGTTGAGTCAGGCTGGCAGACACTTTGAGTCAAGCTGGCAGACACTTTGAGTCAGGGTGGCAGACACTTTGTTGAGTCAGACTGGCAGACACTTTGTTGATTCAGGCTGGCAGACACTTTGTTGAGTCAGGCTGGCAGACACTTTGTTGAGTAAGGGTGGCAGACACTTTGTTGAGTCAAGGTGGCAGACACTTTGTTGAGTCAAGGTGGCAGACACTTTTTTCAGTCAGGCTATCAGACACTTTATTGAGTCAAGGTGGCAGACACTTTGTTGAGTCAAGGTGGCACACACTTTGTTGAGTCAGGGTGGCAGACACTTTGTTGAGTCAGGGTGGCAGACACTTTGTTGAGTCAGGGTGGCAGACACTTTGAGTCAAGGTGGCAGACACTTTGTTGAGTCATGGTGGCAGACACTTTGTTTAGTCAAGGTGGCAGACTCTTTGTTGAGTCAAGGTGGCAGACACTTTGTTTAGTCAAGGTGGCAGACACTTTGTTGAGTCAAGGTGGCAGACACTTTGTTGAGTCAGGGTGGCAGACACTTTGTTTAGTCAAGGTGGCAGACACTTTGTATAGTCAAGGTGGCAGACACTTTGTTGAGTCATGGTGGCAGACACTTTGTTGAGTCAGGGTGGCAGACACTTTGTTTAGTCAAGGTGGCAGACACTTTGTTTAGTCAAGGTGGCAGACACTTTGTTGAGTCATGGTGGCAGACACTTTGTTTAGTCAAGGTGGCAGACACTTTGTTTAGTCAAGGTGGCAGACACTTTGTTTAGTCAAGGTGGCAGACACTTTGTTTAGTCAAGGTGGCAGACACTTTGTTGAGTCAGGGTGGCAGACACTTTGTTTAGTCAAGGTGGCAGACACTTTGTTGAGTCAGGGTGGCAGACACTTTGTTTAGTCAGGGTGGCAGACACTTTGTTTAGTCAAGGTGGCAGACACGTTGTTTAGTCAAGGTGGCAGACACTTTGTTGAGTTAGGGTGGCAGACACTTTGTTTAGTCAGGGTGGCAGACACTTTGTTTAGTCATGGTGGCAGACACTTTGTTTAGTCAAGGTGGCAGACACTTTGTTTAGTCAAGGTGGCAAACACTTTGTTTAGTCAAGGTGGCAGACACTTTGTTGAGTCAAGGTGGCAGACACTTTGTTTAGTCAAGGTGGCAGACACTTTGTTTAGTCAAGGTGGCAGACACTTTGTTGAGTCAAGGTGGCAGACACTTTGTTGAGTCAGGCTGGCAGACACTTTGTTTAGTCAAGGTGGCAGACACTTTGTTGAGTCAGGCTGGCAGACACTTTGTTTAGTCAAGGTGGCAGACACTTTGTTGAGTCAAGGTGGCAGACACTTTGTTTAGTCAAGGTGGCAAACACTTTGTTTAGTCAAGGTGGCAGACACTTTGTTGAGTCAAGGTGGCAGACACTTTGTTTAGTCAAGGTGGCAGACACTTTGTTTAGTCAAGGTGGCAGACACTTTGTTTAGTCAAGGTGGCAGACACTTTGTTGAGTCAGGCTGGCAGACACTTTGTTTAGTCAAGGTGGCAGACACTTTGTTGAGTCAAGGTGGCAGACACTTTGTTGAGTCAGGCTGGCAGACACTTTGTTTAGTCAAGGTGGCAGACACTTTGTTGAGTCAAGGTGGCAGACACTTTGTTGAGTCATGGTGGCAGACACTTTGTTTAGTCAAGGTGGCAGACACTTTGTTGAGTCAAGGTGGCAGACACTTTGTTGAGTCAGGCTGGCAGACACTTTGTTTAGTCAAGGTGGCAGACACTTTGTTGAGTCAAGGTGGCAGACACTTTGTTGAGTCAGGGTGGCAGACACTTTGTTTAGT
>NC_091306.1:24907004-24912004 GCF_038502225.1 Cherax quadricarinatus | reverse complement strand
TTCTCTTCGTACACCACAACAATCATGGCTTTTCCCTCTCCTCAACTACCATCTTTATTCCCCTCTTGTCTTCCTCCACTTCTTTATTCCCTACCTCGCTGTCTTCTTTACAACCCACTCTCTCGCTCCCTCTTCTCATCAACTCCCCTCATCCTTGTTCGTCTCCCGTTTTTCCCCTTTCGCTTTCCCCTTCCTCCTTCTGCTACCTTTCTCTCCCTTCCCCCTCTTAGCTTTTCCCCCTCCCCCTCCCCTTCCCCTTTCTCCCCTTACCAGCAAACATCTATTCAGAGGGTTGGATAAACTGGTTATCAGGACTTGCAGGGCAGCTAAGAGAGAGAGAGAGAGAGAGAGAGAGAGAGAGAGAGAGAGAGAGAGAGAGAGAGAGAGAGAGAGAGAGAGAGAGAGAAAGAAAGAGAAAGAGAGAGAGAGGAGAGGAGAGGAGAGGAGAGGAGAGTAAAGTTTATTCCCCTCAAAAAAAGAACAGCGATAGTCAGCAGGTACAGACTAGTGTCACTCCTTTTAGTCACGGCAGAATTCTTGAGACAATAATGTCACGGCATATGACATTTTTTAAACTATTACTCGCTTCTTTGTGACTGTCAATATGGCTTCAGAAAAGATCGCTCTGATGCTGTTCAGCTCTTAAACCTCTCCATTGTACGGCTCCAGTCACTGGAGAAATCCAAGATCGGTTGTGTAGCAGTACTGGACATTGCTGGTGCTTTCCAGCGAATATGGCACACGTGAGTGAGTCTGGTTCATTGTTATGGATTGTCTACTTCAGTGGCCTCCTTCACCTCATCCCAGAATCCTATATCTATGCAGATGACTGTACTCTGATATTTCTCTATGCAGGAGAGGAGATGCCAGCTGCTGTCAGACACATCAATCACCATTTTACAAAGTGTATCAGCCTTGGGAAAACGATGACAGGTTACGTTTGTTTCTGATAAAACAAAAATGGTGATAGTCTCTAGGTAGCATGATGGTAATCCTGGAGCAGTGGTTAGAATGATGGTGGTCTCTAGGCAGCATGATGGTACTACTGCAGCAGTGGTAAGAATGATGGTGGCGTTAAGTAAGCGTGATGGTAATAGTGGAGCAGTGGTTAAAATAAATATAAGAGTATAAGACCCTGGAGATAAGGTACATATCCTAAGGGTGAAATATAACTCCAGAATGTTTATTAAGACTCACGTGGTAAATCTTGCAAGACAACCAAGAAGGTGACATCACTAAGGCTGCAGAGCTCTGTACGAGGCAAAAGTGCTCTCTTTGAGTATGCACCGCTTTCTTGGATTGCCTGCCCCCAATCTCAGCTACGACTTCTGGGCAGAATAGAGAACAAACAAGACGACTTATCACTTGCCAGGACTCTGCCTGGATGGAGCTGTCGTTTCAGTAAAGCCTTCAACACCGGAGAGTTGTGGTTGAACTTGTTATATACAAGGCCAATATTGTCAAGATAACACACTTAGATTCATTGCACAGGCAGTGAGAAGACAGCTTCTGTACCACAAGACGGGCAGCGAGAAGAGAGCTTCTATACCACAAGACGGGCAGCTAACAGAAACCGCACGCTGGCTGTAACTTTCTCAAGAACATCACTTCCAATAAGATTAGTAAAGTGTCTAGAGTCTGGAACATGTTCTTACAATATACAAATATTAATGAGATAAAGTTAATTGACTAAATAAAACCTGTGGTACACAACTGGCTCCAACTTTATCCTGTTCCCTATCTGTAGGTTTTATAATAATAAAATTAAAGATAATACCAGGAAAGACTTTTAAATAAGCTGAGGTAAGTAGCAGCTCTCAGCTTGTAAGTAATGATAAAACTCTTAACGTAACACTGAAAACAATCATTGTGGGAGAGAGAGGGCGAGCGAGAGTAATAATTAAGAAAAGGGAGTATTTGGAAAGGAGAGGATATGTGTCCCGAGGTTATCAGACGACCTCATTTGAGAACATGATAAACAATACAAGGGGAAGAATTTATCTATTTCAGTGAATGTGTGTATGTGTGTGTACTCACCTAATTGTGCTTGCCTAGTTGTGGCTACAGGGGTCGATCCATAGCTCCTGGCCCCGCCTCCACTGGTCGCTACTAGGTCCACTCTCTCCCTGCTCCATCAGATTTATCATACCTTTTCTTAAAACTATGTATGGTACCTACTTCCACTACATCACTCTCCAGATTGTTCCTCTCCCTGACAACTCTATAACTGAAGAATTACTTTCTAACATCCCTGTGACTCATCTGAGTTTTCACATTCCAGTTGTGACCCCTTGTTGCTGTGTCCCATTTCTGAAACATCCTGTCTCTGTCCACCTTGTCAATTCCTCTCAGTATTTTATATGTTGTTATCAGATCTTCCCTGTCTCTCCTGTCCTCCAGTGTTGTCAGGTTGTGTCCCCTTAACCTCTCCTCGTAGGACAAACTCAGCTCCGGGACTTGTCTTGTTCAATTTCTTGACGTGTTTGACCAGGTGTGGGTAGCATACTGGTGTTTCATACTCCAATGTGGGCCTGACGTACACGGTGTACAGTCGAAACTCTATTCTCAGGTTTGCCAGGCGCCCGTATGCGCCTCAGAGAATATGTTCGATATGAAGCTCACCATAAGATCCTTTTCCTTGAGTCTCTTTTGCAGCCTCTTACCTCTTAGGCTGTACTCCGTCTACTGTCGTCTTTGTCCTTTCCCAAGCTTCATAACTTTGTACTTACTGGGGTTAAACACCAGGAGCCATTTGTCGAACCAGGCTTGCAGCCTGTCCAGATCCGCTTGTAGGCTTACCTGATCCTCGTCTGCTTGTATTCTCGTCATTAGTTTCACATCGTCTGCGACCAGGGACACCTTTGACTCAATTCCTTCCGTCATGTCATTCACATATACAAGAAAGTGCACTGGACCTGGGAATGACCCTTGTGGAACCCCACTCGACACATACATCCACTCTGACACCTCGTCTCGTACCGACACACATTGTTTCCTTTCTGTCAGGTATTTCATGATCCATTTCAGTACTTTTCCTGCTGTTGTATGGTACTGTGACGATAGCCTTCTTAAGGTCCAAGAAGATGCAGCCTACCCATCTCTCTATCTCTCTCTCTCTCTCTCTCTCTCTCTCTCTCTCTCTCTCTCTCTCTCTCTCTTTATATATATACACAGGGTTTGACAAGGTTAAGGATCCCTAGCTTTATTGACAAGCTATTTACAGGTTAAGGATTCCTAACTTTATTGGTAAGCTAAGAGCTGTTACCTACATCAGCTCATTTGAAAGCATTTTTATTGTTATGAGACATACAAGTAGGGAACAGAAGGAAGTTGGAGCCATCTGTGGGCCAGCATTTTCATTTGATCAACTGACTTTGTCTCGTTGACATCATTATGCTGTACGAATGTGTTCCATACTCAAGTCATCCTGGGTATATATGATCTCAGATGGAGTGATGTTCTGGAGAAGGGTACAGCCAGAGTGAAGTTGCTGCTTTCTGCCCGTCTTGTGGCATAAAAGCTTATTTCACGCTGTCCTCGAAGTGGATCCAAGTGTGGTACTTTGACAATATTGGCCTTGTACATAACAGTAAGGCCACCCACATCCCTCCTATGTTGAAGGCTCTGCTGAAATGACATATCTATCTAGGATGGGTCCAGGCGAGAGATGAGACGTCTTGCTCTGTTCTTTACTCTGTCGAGCAGTCGCAGATGAGAGGGGGGGGGGGCAGGCAAACCAAGAAAGTGGAGCATACTCAAGGTGTGAGCGTACTTGTGCCTCGTACAGAATCTTGCAACCCCTACTGTCAAGCAGATGCGAGATACGGCGAAGTGCTGTAAGCTTCCTGGCTGCCTTGTTTGCAAGATTTACAACATGGTTCTTCATGGTTAGTTTGGAGTCAAATTTCACCCCAAGGATATCAACTTCTTCTCCAGGTGCCAACACCCTCCCATTCATCCTTACTACTGCACCAGCATTACCATCATGGTGCCTAGAGACTATCATCATTTGCGTTTTCTCAGGTGCAAATGTTACTTGCCATCTATTTCCCTAAGCTGATATAGCACTTAGCTGGTGATTGATGTAGCTTAGAGCAGCTGGCATTTCTTCTCTTGGATAAGTGAATGTCAGTGTACAGTCGTCTGCATATGCATGTGATTCTGGGATGAGATGAAGAAGGTCATTGAAGTAGACATTCCCTAACAATGGTCCCAGCACGTTTCCTTGTGGAACATTTGCCCCAATAGGATGTCTTGCTGATCTCTCTCTCTCTCTCTCTCTCTCTCTCTCTCTCTCTCTCTCTCTCTCTCTCTCTCTCTCTCTCTCTCTCTCTCTCTCTCTCTCTCTCTCTCTCTCTCTCTCTCTCTCTCTCCTGTCTTACTTCTGCTAGGTTGTCATACTGGAACTCCAAAAGTTTGGACCAGAGAAATCTGTTATTTCTTGTTGTAGTAGACTGAGGCTATATAAAACAGCACAGTTGTCAAAACAACTTCATAAGCATCATGGATGTTTGCAAATGTATTAAACGAAATAGTTTATATTGTATTGGTAATCAAATGAATTACTTGAAAGTTGAAAAATATGTCTGATAAATAGGTTTCAACTCTAACAGCTGGAAGATCTGTTCTATCAGATAGTGTTTCTTTGACACTGATTCCTTCATTACTGTTCAGCTATGTGTTTACCTTGTGAAAAAAAAAAATTCGTGTTATTTATTGCAAATGATACTCGTGCTATGTTAGTCAACGTTTGTGATGCACGATTTCCTTCACCCGAAGCCGTGCTGGTGTTCCACCACTCTTCACCTGGTAATATTCTCCACAACTTTACATACAATATATGTCAGTGACACCGGTCTGTAATCTATTGCAGCCTGTGTGTGTGTGATGTGGTGTGTACGTGTGTGTGTGTGTGTGTGTGTGTGTGTGTGTGTGTGTGTGTGTGTGTGTGTGTGTTGTGGTGTGTTCGTGTGTGTGTGTGTGTGTGTGTGTGTGTGTGT
>NC_091306.1:24897004-24904504 GCF_038502225.1 Cherax quadricarinatus | reverse complement strand
GCAACACAGCTGCATCTGTGCCAGTTGCCCATAGTGTCCAAATGTCAGAAACTTACGCAGATATGAAGACACTAATATCTGCAACCAAGTGCCAGAATCACAATTTTCTCACTTGTGGTGATACAAAAGTTATTGCTCTCCTACTAGGTCTTCAACGCGGATACACCAAGTATCCCTGTTTTCTGTCTTTGGAATAGTAGGGCAGACAGCCAGCACTATGAACAAAAAGACTGGCCACCAAGAACCATTTTCTTACCCGGAAATCGTAACGTGAAAACTGTGCCACTAGTTGACCCCAAGAAAACTCTGCTGCCACCACTGCACATCAAATTAGTGCTTATGAAAAATTTTGTGAAGGCCTTGAAGAAGAATGGAACTGCTTTCAAGTACCTGGAGTTAAGGTTTCCTCGTATAAGTGAAGGCAAGCTAAAGACAGGAATCTTTGTTGGCGCTCAGAATCGGGAATTGATGAAGGACAAGCATTTTGATGAGGCATTAGCAGGTGTCGAGGTGAATGTCTGGTTTTCATTCAAGCAGATTGTCCATAACTTCCTGGGAAACAGTCACTCCACCGAATATGAAAAAATTATCCAAGGCGTGATTTCAAGCTTCTAACAACTTGGGTCTGGAATGAGTGTGAAGATGCACTTTTTGCACTCACATCTTGACTATTTTCCCAACAATTGTTGAGACTACAGTGAGGAAGAACGAGAGCGGTTCCATCAGGATATTTGCACCATGGAAACTATACCAGGGCAAATAGAATGTCAGCATGATGATGGATTACTGCTGGTCATTGAAACGTAATGGTCTCGATGCACAGCACAAGTGAAAATCAAAGTGGTCCTCCTTCCTTTGATTCAATATGTAGGCTAACCATTAGGAGGATGTATTTTTAATAAAATCATTTGATTTGATTCATGTTGATTTGGAATTCATATGTTCTTAAAACTAACAGAATGTGCATTTCCATGATTACTTGCCTAATTTTAATAAATTAACAATTTATTAAGAATTCACGATTTTTATCATTAATTTGTATTTTATTCAAAATCTTTACTTGATAGAACAAGATGGTTTAGATATTTACAGTCAGCAGCTCAAGAATATGATCGCATCCATGAATAAAAATAAAAATTAAGAACATTGCAAATGCAGACCCGTGTAACGGGTTGCGCGGATATTTTTGTTAGTGGGTTTAGGTTTCACAAGGATTTGCCATGTATAGGCCAGTAGGCCTTCTGCAGTGCTCCTTTTTTCTTGTGTTGAAAACAGTATGAAATAACGACAAATTGAAGATTGACACATGTGCAGCAGTTGGTAATTTTGTTGTTGAAACGTTTCTTCTGCCCATTAGGCTTCTTCAGTCAAATGCTGAGGCAGCAGACCGTGAAGCTGAGGGACTGACCACCTCATATATTTTTTCTTCAGAATTGATTGGCTGATTACATCATCTTTATTTCACTACCACACCTGCTCCCTCCGTATTTGACTGAGGAAGCCTGCTGTGTGGGCGGGGTGTTTCAACAGTAGGGATGACCAACTGTTGCACATATGTCTTAATTTCCTCCTTTCCTGTTCTAGAGGTTCTGTGTACATTTTTGAGGTTTGTTATTTCGCCAGCCTTAAGAGGTGTTGTTAGTATATAACAATGTTCCAGTGTAGAAAACAAGTGAGAAGCGCACGTTTAGTGCCATTGAGCTTATCCTCCAGACACTGATTTGAGTCATGTTACTCACTCTGACATCCCAGCGTATTTCACTAAGTTTATCATTTATGTGATGCAGTTAGTTTTTATTGTTGAGATTGAATATGTTGAATACAACTTTACGAGTGTGTTGTTGTTGCTGCTCTGGACTAGTGTCAGTACACATCTTAGGCTGTAGTCTGACTTGACACCTTTCACACAGTTATGTTCTCTACCACGTCCATATTTGGATGTTCTGAGAACTTTGATAACACTTTCGCCTCAAGTCATTTTTTGATAGCTGGGTTGTGGTGCCTTTGTTGGACTGCTTGTTTCTAGCAGCAACAGCCTGACTTACTAGGTCAACCAGGACGAGACGCTGGTCATCCGAATCAACAGCAGAGAGGTAACTTTTAAACTTGTAAATATAACAGATTTACTGATTAATCTAGGTTGGAGAAACCCTTGGTATTTTACACTCACACACATACATACACAAACACACACACACACACACACACACACACACATACACACACACACACACACACACACACACACACACACACACACACACACACACACACACACACACACACACACACACACACACACATACACACACACACACACACACACACACCGTGTATGTCAGGCCCATACTGGAGTATGCAGCACCTGTTTGGAACCCGCACTTGATAAAGCACGTCAAGAAACTAGAGAAAGTACAAAGGTTTGCGACAAGGTTAGTTCCAGAGCTAAGGGGAATGTCCTATGAAGAAAGATTAAGGGAAATCGGCCTGACGACACTGGAGGACAGGAGGGTCAGGGGAGACATGATAACGACATATAAAATACTGCGTGGAATAGACAAGGTGGACAAAGACAGGATGTTCCAGGGAGGGGACACAGAAACAAGAGGCCACAATTGGAAGTTGAAGACACAAATGAGTCAGAGAGATAGTAGGAAGTATTTCTTCAGTCATAGAGTTGTAAGGCAGTGGAATAGCCTTGAAAATGACGTAGTGGAGGCAGGAACCATACACAGTTTTAAGACGAGGTTTGATAAAGCTCATGGAGCGGGGAGAGAGAGGGCCCAGTAGCAACCGGTGAAGAGGCGGGGCCAGGAGCTAAGACTCGACCCCTGCAACCACAAATAGGTGAGTACACACACACACACACACACACACACACACACACACACACACACACAAACACACACACACACACACACACACACACACACACACACACACACACACACACACACACACACACACACACACACACACACACACACACACACAGATGACAGCCCCACTCACCCCACCGTCCCCTCAGTCCCTGCAGATGACACTACAAAGGATCCTCTTCCCTCACAGATGGCACTCACCCAGGATCCTCCTCTTCCCTCACAGATGGCACTCACCCAGGCTGCTCCTCTTCCCTCACAGATGACACTCACGCTGCATCCTCCTCTCCGCCACAGATGTCACGCAGTCACCTCTCCCCCCATAGATGACACTCACCCAGCATCCTCCTCTCCCTCACAGATGTCACTCACCCAGGCTTCTCGTCTTTTCCCACAGATGGCACTCACCCAGGATCCTCCTCTTCCCCCCACAGATGGCACTCACCTAGGATCTCCTCTCCCCCGCAGATGGCACTCACTTAGGATCTTCCTCTCGCCCCACATATGACACTTAACCAGGATCCTCCTCTTCCCCCACAGATGGCACTCACCCAGCATCCTCCTCTCGTCACAGATGGCAGTTACCCAGCATCCTCCTCTCGTCACAGATGGCAGTCACCCAGCATCCTCCTCTCCCCACAGATGGCACTCACCCAGGATACTCCTCTTCCCCCATAGATGGCACTCACCCAGGCTCCTCCTCTTCCCTCCACAGATGGCACTCACCCAGCATCCTCTACCCCCACAGATAGCACTCACTCAGCATCCTCTACCCCACAGATGGCAGTGTCACAAGACAACCGCTGGCAGAAGGATGCTGCAGACCAGAACTTTGACTACATGTTCAAACTTCTGATTATCGGCAACTCGTCGGTGGGCAAAACCTCGTTTCTCTTCCGCTACGCCGACGACTCCTTCACCTCGGCCTTCGTCAGCACCGTGGGCATCGACTTCAAGGTCAAGACCGTCTTCAGGAACGACAAGAGGGTCAAGCTGCAGATCTGGGTCAGTTTGTCTGTATATCTGTTGCTCACAGCCTTCTAATGCGCTAGTATTTCTGTACTACTACTACTACTACTAATATTGTCATTATTATTATTATTATTATTATTATTATTATTATTATTTGCATTAGTAATATCAGTAATTGTAGGAGCAGTTATAATAATAACAATAGTAATAATAATAATAATAGCTAATAAATATAAAGAAAAAGATGAAGGAGAGAAACGAAAGACAGAAGTGGGAGGATGACAGACAGAGACATGAGAAGTGTTTGTTGTCACTTCAGGAGCTAAGGCTGGGGTAGACATATTCACGACCTATAAAATACACGGTGATGTTAACAAGTTAGACGACACAGTGTTTGACTTGATAGGCAACACAACAAGAAGAAATCGATAATACCTATGCACTCACACTCTTATATACTTAAAATATAGTTCCTTGATGTGTATGTACTGAGAGCAGAAGTGTAGATACACTTAGGGGATGTATATCTTAGTATATATAAGCTCAGAGTTTATATTAGCCATTTTTTTAGAAAAAGTATTCTTGATTTATGGTACACAGGTGACATGCAGTCTTAATGACCCTCGTGTAGTTACTGATAGTACACGGGTGACATGCAGTCTTAATGACCCTCGTGTAGTTACTGATAGTACACAGGTGACATACAGTCTTAATGACCCTCGTGTAGTTACTGATAGTACACGGGTAACATGCAGTCTTAATGACCCTCGTGTAGTTACTGATAGTACACGGGTGACATGCAGTCTTAATGACCCTTGTGTAGTTACTGATAGTACACAGGTGACATGCAGTCTTAATGACCCTCGTGTAGTTACTGATAGTACACGGGTGACATGCAGTCTTAATGACCCTCGTGTAGTTACTGATAGTACACGGGTGACATGCAGTCTTAATGACCCTCGTGTAGTTACTGATAGTACACGGGTGACATGCAGTCTTAATGACCCTCGTGTAGTTACTGATAGTACACGGGTGACATGCAGTCTTAATGACCCTCGTGTAGTTACTGATAGTACGCGGGTGACATGCAGTCTTAATGACCCTTGTGTAGTTACTGATAGTACACGGGTGACATGCAGTCTTAATGACCCTCGTGTAGTTACTGATAGTACACAGGTGACATGCAGTCTTAATGACCCTTGTGTAGTTACTGATAGTACACAGGTGACATGCAGTCTTAATGTCCCTCGTGTAGTTACTGATAGTACACGGGTAACATGCAGTCTTAATGACCCTCGTGTAGTTACTGATAGTACACAGGTGACATGCAGTCTTAATGACCCTTGTGTAGTTAGTGATAGTACACAGGTGACATGCAGTCTTAATGACCCTCGTGTAGTTACTGATAGTACACAGGTGACATGCAGTCTTAATGACCCTCGTGTAGTTACTGATAGTACACGGGTGACATGCAGTCTTAATGACCCTCGTGTAGTTACTGATAGTACACGGGTGACATGCAGTCTTAATGACCCTTGTGTAGTTACTGATAGTACACAGGTGACATGCAGTCTTAATGACCCTCGTGTAGTTACTGATAGTACACAGGTGACATGCAGTCTTAATGACCGTCGTGTAGTTACTGATGGTACACAGGTGACATGCAGTCTTAATGACCCTCGTGTAGTTACTGATAGTACACGGGTGACATTCAGTCTTAATGACCCTCGTGTAGTTACTGATAGTACACACGTGACATGCAGTCTTAATGACCCTCGTGTAGTTACTGATGGTACACAGGTGACATGCAGTCTTAATGACCCTCGTGTAGTTACTAATGGTACACAGGTGACATGTAGTCTTAATGACCCTCGTGTAGTTACTGATAGTACACAGGTGACATGCAGTCTTAATGACCCTCGTGTAGTTACTGATGGTACACAGGTGACATGCAGTCTTAATGACCCTCGTGTAGTTACTGATGGTACACAGGTGACATGCAGTCTTAATGACCCTCGTGTAGTTACTGATAATACACAGGTGACATGCAGTCTTAATGACCCTCGTGTAGTTACTGATGGTACACAGGTGACATGCAATCTTAATGACCCTCGTGTAGTTACTGATGGTACACAGGTGACATGCAGTCTTAATGACTCTCGTGTAGTTACTGATGGTATACAGGTGACATGCAGTCTTAATGACCCTCGTGTAGTTACTGATGGTATACAGGTGACATGCAGTCTTAATGACCCTCGTGTAGTTACTGATGGCACACAGGTGACATGCAGTCTTAATGACCCTCGTGTAGTTATTGATTGTACACGGGTGACATGCAGTCTTAATGACCCTCGTAGTTACTGATAGTACATAGGTGACATGCAGTCTTAATGACCCTCGTGTAGTTAGTGATGCCGCACAGGTGACATGCAGTCTTAATGACCCTCGTGTAGTTACTGATAGTACACAGGTGACAAGCAGTCTTAACGACCCTCGTGTAGTTACTGATAGTACACAGGTGACATGCAGTCTTAATGACCCTCGTGTAGTTACTGATAGTACACCGGTGACATGCAGTCTTAATGACCCTCGTGTAGTTACTGATGGTACACAGGTGACATGCAGTCTTAATGACCCTCGTGTAGTTACTGATGGTACATAGGTGACATGCAGTCTTAATGACCCTCGTGTAGTTACTGATAATACACAGGTGACATGCAGTCTTAATGTCCCTCGTGTAGTTACTGATAGTACACAGGTGACATGCAGTCTTAATGACCCTCGTGTAGTTACTGAAAGTACACAGGTGACATGCAGTCTTAATAACCCTCGTGTAGTTACTGATAGTACACGGGTGACATGCAGTCTTAATGACCCTCGTGTAGTTACTGATAGTACACAGGTGACATGCAGTCTTAATGACCCTCGTGTAGTTACTGATAGTACACAGGTGACAAGCAGTCTTAATGACCCTCGTGTAGTTACTGACAGTACACAGGTGACATGCAGTCTTAATGACCCTCGTGTAGTTATTGATTGTACACGGGTGACATGCAGTCTTAATGACCCTCGTGTAGTTAGTGATGCCGCACAGGTGACATGCAGTCTTAATGACCCTCGTGTAGTTAGTGATGCCGCACAGGTGACATGCAGTCTTAATGACCCTCGTGTAGTTACTGATAGTACACAGGTGACAAGCAGTCTTAACGACCCTCGTGTAGTTACTGATAGTACACAGGTGACATGCAGTCTTAATGACCCTCGTGTAGTTACTGATGGTACACAGGTGACATGCAGTGTTAATGACCCTCGTGTAGTTACTGATGCCGCACAGGTGACATGCAGTCTAAATCACCCTCGTGTAATGACTGATGGCACTCCTGTGAGATGCAGTCTTAATGTCCCTCGTGTAGTTACTGATAGTACACAGGTGACATGCAGTCTTAATGACCCTCGTGTAGTTACTGATAGTACACAGGTGACATGCAGTCTTAATGTCCCTCGTGTAGTTACTGATAGTACACACGTGAGATGCAGTCTTAATGACCCTCGTGTAGTTACTGATGGGACACAGGTGACATGCAGTCTTAATGACCCTCGTGTAGTTACTGATGCCGCACAGGTGACATGCAGTCTAAATGACCCTCGT
>NC_091306.1:24862004-24892004 GCF_038502225.1 Cherax quadricarinatus | reverse complement strand
TTGGTACAGACCTGTAATCAACTTCGACAACCTCCACTAGTGAGAACGGCTGGATTTGAGAGGGACCTGACCTCCCAACATCTGAGTTCTTACCTCTTCTAGTGACCTACGTCTCACCTCTTGGCGCTATATAAGGCTCCATCCTGTCACTTCATCTCCATATTGTTTCATACTATGGAACAATGCTCTTCTCCAGACTGAGGGACTGACCACCTCAAAACTTTAAGGGTGATGGACTGATTACATCGTCTTCGAGTATCTTCTGCTTCTATCAACTTTTCTGTACTCGACTGAAGAAGCCTACTGTGTAGGCGAAACGTTTCGAAATAAAGATACCTAACTGTTGCATATGTGTCTTACCTAACAACCTGTCGGTATTTTATACCATTTTAATATTCAAGAAAAAAACGGCTTCTTGAAATACTGGGGCTGACATACAAGGAAGGACGAAAACATGGTTATGTTGAAATATCTGAGTCAACACTCTTGGCTGTGACCCATCAGACTTTCAGCGTGATGAGGAGACTCCTGCTAATTTTCTTACAGGTCCATGACCTTCCTAGCTCCAGATGTAAATCCAGGGCCTCTCAAGGTCCAGGGATTCTCCGGGTCCTCACCAGGTTCTGGTCTAGGCTCAAGTTCATATTCTATATAGGCCTATGTTCGCATCTTCCCTAGGTCTGTTTTAAGTCTACGTATTACACTGAAATCTGGTACAGGTCAAATTCGTCTCTAGTTCCTGGTGTATGCCCATTGAGATATCTCCTTTCTAGTTTCCGATCCTCTCAGTGTTCTTACTAGGTTGTGGCGTAGGTACAGCTCCTCTCTAGATCTTCTTGAGGTGCAGAGACAGCTCCACTTTATCTATAGAGTCTTATACAAACTCAGATCATCACTATGTCAGTATCATGCTAATAGAACGATAGAACATAGCGACATTATGTAAATAAGTCACACAATGCGCTGCGCAACCCGCATTGTCTGTCATATTTATGAGTCAGTATTATGTCCAAGATCTTATCCAGGTAATCTGTTAGTCCAGGTCTCTTCAGTATCGATGTCCAGGTGGTCACCTGTTCTAGCTTCAGACTTTGGTCAGGTGTATGACCGACTAGAGCCGGGTTCGTAGTGTTGACGACATACTAAAGCCTGGTTCGTGGTGTTGACAACAAACTAAATCCGGGTTCGTGGTGTCAAGGACTGGCCCAAGACAACAGTCTGATCACCGCCTTCCCAGCCACAATAACAAATGATTCGAGGAGGCGGCCAAAGAAGGAGAATGAGGAGGCAGCCAGTGGAGGAGGGCATTGAACTTATAATACTGGAGCAGCAGAACACATACAGGATGTGAATATACGAAGAATGAGGGGAGACATGATCGAAGTGTGTAAGTGGAAGATGGGTATTAACAAATGGGATATAATAAGGTTTTGAGGATATCCCTCGAAGAGAGAACCCGCAATAATAGATTCAAATTAGACAAGTTTGGATCTCGAAAGGATGTAGGAAAGTGCTGGTTTGGTAATAGGGTAGTTGATGAGTGGAACGGTCTGCCTAGTAGGGTTATTGAAGCTAAAACCTTGGGTAATTTCATATTTAGGTTGGATAAATACATGAGTGAGAAGGGTTGGATTTGAGTGGGACTTGCACCTGAGTTAATAGAATTATCAACGCTTATTGTCTGGGTAGCATTTATTCTGTTAGTGGGTTGGATTTGTGAAGGACCTGCCTAGTATGTACCAGCAGGCCTGTTGCAGTGTTCCTCCTTTCTTATGTTCTTATGGAGGAGTAGTAGTATCAGTAGTACTGATGATGGTAAACAGTAGTAGTAATATTAGAAGTAGCAGGGGCAAATGGTAGTAACAGCAGCAGCAGCAGCAGTAGTAGTAGTGGTGGTGGTAGTAGTATTAGTAGTGACTCTGGATTAAATTAGTGTTAACTGCCACTTATCTTCCTCGTTTTGATAATTCTTCCTGCAAATTTTATAGCACATGATTATTCTCTTTACCCTCTTTTATATGCCAGCAGTATATCAAGAGGGAGTGGATGGTAGGAAGAGAGCCTTCTGTTTTACTCTGTTTGCCCCATTCGAGAGTTACAGTAGTTTAGACTAAACGTAGACCTTAATGTCTTGTATTACTTGTTTTTGCTACGTACTTATTATGCCTCTTGAGCTAATCTTTCCTAAACCAGATCCTAAACTGATTAACTCCCATCCCAACCAGATTTTGTATGACCCGTACGGATTTAGCGCTTTCCGTGATTATAAGAACAATCCACATCGCTCTGGCAGCATCCAAAACTGTATAAATGACAGAGACGTGAGAGGAAACCACTTGAATATTGAATCCCTTTGATCAAATTCTCTTTCCTCGTCCGTTACAAGGAGATAGATTCAATGATCTTCTTGCTGCTAGCACGCAAAATTCTGTTCGTGATGGTCGATATATATATATATATATATATATATATATATATATATATATATATATATATATATATATATATATATATATATATATATATATATATATATAAACACATCGGCCGATTCCCACCAAGGCAGGGTGGCCCGAAAAAGAAAAACTTCCATCATCATTCACTCCATCACTGTCTTGCCAGAGGGGTGCTTTACACTACAGTTTTAAAACTGCAACGTTAACACCCGTCCTTCAGAGTGTAGACACTGTACTTTGCATCTTCAGGACTTAAGTCCGGCCTCCCGGTTTCCCTGAATCCTTCATAAATGTTACTTTGCTCACACTCCAACAGCACGTCAAGTATTAAAAACCATTTGTCTCCATTCACTCCTATCAAATACGCTCATGCATGCCTGCTGGAAGTCCAAGCCCCTCGCACACAAAACCTCCTTTACCCCCTCCCTCAAACCTTTCCTAGGCCGACCCCTACCCCGCCTTTACTCCTCTACAGATTTATACACTCGAAGTCGTTCTGTTTCGTTCTGTTCCCTCTTCATGACCGAACCACCTCAACAACTACTTCTCAGCCCTCTGGATAATAGTTTTGGTAATCCCACACCTCCTCCTAATTTCCAGACTTCGAATTCTCTGCATTATATTCACACCACACATTGCTCTCAGACATAACATCTCCACTGCCTCCAGCCTTCTCCTCGTTGCAACATTCATCACCCATGCTTCACACCCATGTAAGAGTGTTGGTATGACTATACTCTCATACATTCCCCTTTTTGCCTCCATGGACAAAGTTCTTTGTCTCTACAGACTCCTAAGTGCACCACTCACCCTTTTCCCCTCATCAATTCTGTGATTCACCTCATCCTTCAAAGACCCATTTGCTGACACGTCCACTCCCAAATATCTGAATACATTCACCTCCTCCATACTCTCTCCCTCCAGTCTGATATCCAATCTTTCGTCACCTAATCTTTTTGTTATCCTCATCACCTTACTCTTTCCTATATTCACTTTTAATTTTCTTCTTTTGCACACCCTACCAAATTCATCCGCCAAACCTCTGCAACTTCTCTTCAGAATCTCCCAAAAGCACAGTGTCATCAGCAAAGAGCAACTGTGACAACTCCCACTTTGTGTTTGATTCTCTATCTTTCTTTTAACTCCACACCTCTTGCCAAGACCCGAGCATTCACTTCTCTTACAACCCCATCTATAAATATATTGAACAATCAGGGTGACATCACATATCCTTGTCTAAGGCCTACCTGGAGTCTACTTGGAGGTTTTTCAGGGGATCAACGCCCCCGCAGCCGGATCCACGACCAGGTCTCCCGGTGGATCAAGGCCTGATCAACCAGGCTGTAACTGCTGGCCGCACGTGGTCCAACGTACGAATCACAGCCCGGCTGATCCGGCACTGACTTTAGGTATTTATCCAGTTCCCTCTCAAAGGCAGCCAGGGGCCTATTGGTAATTCCCCCTTATGCTTGGTGGGAGGCTGTTGAACAGTCTTGGGCCCCGTACACTTATGGTGTTTTCTTTTAGTGTACCAATGGCGCCCCTACTTTTAATTGGGGGTATTTTGCATCGCCTGCCCAGTCTTTTACTTTCGTAGGGAGTGATTTTTGTGTGCAGATTCGGGACCATTCTTTCTAGGATTTTCCAAGTGTAGATTATGATCTCTCTCTCTCTCTCTCTCTCTCTCTCTCTCTCTCTCTCTATATATATATATATATATATATATATATATATATATATATATATATATATATATATATATATATATATATATATATATATATATATATATATATATATGTGTGTGTGTGTGTGTGTGTGTGTGTATGTCGTGCCGAATATGTAAAACTGGTCAATTAGCAAGAACTCATTTAAAATTAAGTCCTTTCTAAAATTTTCTCTTATAGGTTTATAGATATATTTTTTTCGTTAATGTTGATGTAAAAATTTATAATTTTGCACCAGAAGGAACTTGGAAAACTTACCTAACCTTATTATAACAAGAACAATTTATTTTAGCCTAACCCAACTAAATATATTTTAGATTTGTTTACAATAATTTAATACTGGACAAACACAGTGAAATATATTTTTTTCGTTAGGTTCAGAATGATTTTGGCGAAATTATTACATACACAAATTTTCACTTGTCCTATATGGCAAGATGAGCGTTGCTATTTAAGCCAAGATCGCAAGTTCTGCCTATTCGGCACGACATATATATATATATATATATATATATATATATAAATATATATATATATATATATATATATATATATATATATATATTATATATATATATATATATATATATATATATATATTATATATATATATATATATATATATATATATATATATATTATATATATATATATATATATATATATATATATATATATATATATATATATATATATATATATATATATATATATATATAGGATGGGGTCCACCTCTGGTGTAAATTGTGGGACCCATATATATATATATATATATATATATATATAAATATATATATATATATATAAATATATATATATATATATATATAAATATATATATATATATATATATGCAAGGAATTCGCAAGAGCAGGCGAAATATACACAATCACTGATCTCTGGCTGAAGGAGACTCGAACCTACGAACCTTGGAACAAGGTACGCAGTGCTTTACCAATCTACTACCCAAACTGGACCAATACCTTGGAGTCCAGCTTGCGCTAGACTTTGATCCAAGGCAGCCAGCTTTCAGGGAGAAGGCTTACAGCTTTTCATCTCATCCCCTGCATGCATCAGGTGATTTCAGAATATGCAAAACAACCACTGTGAAAGAATAGAGAAATTCCAAGCGCTTTCGTGACTACTCACATTATCAAGGAACAATAAAAGTAATGCATCAAAGGAAGGCATATAAAGGGTCTAGCCCACACCTCACTATCACATCCCACAACAAAGCAACACCTGACGCGCTGCTCATAAGAAAGGGAACACTGCAGCAGGCCCGCTGGCCAAACTAGGCAGGTCCTTCACACAACCCACAGACAAACTATTCTACCCAAGAATTAAGAATTCTATTAATTATAAATTGATCTAATTTATATAAACCAAAGGAAATATTCATATTTTTGTCAAAACTGCTTTTTATGAAACAAGATTCAGTTATATTCCTGTCGACCATGGACTTGCTTGATACTAAAAGTAGTATCAATTGGATGGTTAAAATCTCTCACATGAATAAATAGAGCAATAAAATCTTGTCCAGTTCTAATGTTATTTTGTGTTGTTTTAATCTTAGTTCGAGACTTTTACCAGTTTGACCGTAATAAACTTTATCGCAAATTTTACAAGGAATCTTATAGACACATCCATCAGCATTTTGGGGGGAATTCTTTTTCAAAAGTTTTTTTTACTGTATCAAGATTTTTAAATACAACTTTAATATTAAAAGTCTTAAGAAGAGAAGGCATATCAACCAAGTTTTCATCGTAAGGGAGGACCAACATATTTTTGGTTGAATAAGGTTGGATGTCCCTTTTTGGATTGTAAAAAGTATTGCTAGCAATTTTAAAAGATTTATCAATTACGTTTCTTGGGTATTTCAAATCATTAGCTATTTCATAAATTTTGGATATTTCTTCATCTATGAACTCTGGACTACAAATACGTAAAGCTCTCAAAAACATTGATGAGAAAACAGACAGTTTGACTCTATCTTGATGCGAGGAATAATAGTGGACATAGGAACAGTTATTTGTAGGTTTTCTGTAAATTTTAAATTTGAATTCATTATTACCCTTAATAATTAAAACATATAGAAAAGTTTATAGAATGGGCTAAGCTATTTAATTTACCAAGGAAATGGTGTATATCTACATTCTTGGGCATAAGACACAAAATATCATCAACATATCTGAACCATTTAGCTCTATTAGGGAGGATTGTGTTAAGCAACCTTGTTTCAAAAAATTCCATGTATAGGTTACTAAGAACAGGTGAAAGAGGATTTCCCATTGCCATACCAAACTTCTGAGTGTAAAATTTATCATTAAATACAAATTTTGCATCAACAATGCAAAGTTTAATAAGTTTAATGATAATAGGGACTGGGAATGGTAAATCATAATTAACGAGTTCCTCAGATAAGAAACTTAATAAATCATCTACAGGAACTTTCGTAAACAAGGAAGTAACATCAAGAATAACCATGTTAAAATCATTTAAGTCAGTCAAGGAGCTTAATTTATCAACTAAATCTATGTTGTTTTTAACATTAAAGTTAGAAATTTTGCCAACAATAAGGCTCAAAATATCAACAAACCATTTGGATAATTTATATGAAACTGATCCTATGGAGCTAATAATTGGTCTGACTGGATTACCTGGTTTGTGTGTTTTTATTAGTCCATACATGTAAGGTAAAGATGGATTAGTGGAAGTAAATTGTTTGATTAATTCATCTTTGCCTTTCAGTTGAAGTTTTATTGTTTTATTGAAATTGCTGTTAACGGTTTCTAAGGGATTCTTTCTAAGTTTAGAATAGGTTTCAGTATCATCTAAGAGATTATTCATTTTTTCTTGGTAATCATTTTCTTTCATAATTACTATTGCATTTATTTTATCTGCTTTGATAATGCGCAAATTTTTATTGTTATTAAGTGTATCATAAGACTTAAGGAATCTTTGAGGGCAATTGGGAATGTTTGGTTTTAACATAGAGCTATATACCATTACCTTACTAATATTAATTTCATCAGTGGATAAATCAGAAAATTTTTCAAAGTTACAAAAGGCTTTGTCTGATTTATCCACTGATGAAATTAATATTAGTAAGGGAATGGTATATTCCAACGGGAGTGGTATATAACAGTATTAATTAATCATCGTTCCTGGTTTAGTTATGTCCAGAGATCTTTGACAGATATACAATTTAATTAACTCGGTTAATATTAGTTCAGACGGAAATTTAAGGTATACATGAGGATGCTGTAGTCGACTTTGTCGTTAAGACCACACAAGGCCTGGTCTTGTCGACCATGTCTTCTGAAGTCTGGAAGATCAGGTCTGGTCTAGTCGACCTGGTCTGCTGAAGTCTGGAAGATCAGGTCTGGTCTTGTCGACCATGTCTTCTGAAGTCTGGAAAATCAGGTCTGGTCTTGTCGACCTGGTCTGCTGAAGTCTGGAAGATCAGGTCTGGTCTTGTCGACCTGGTCTGCTGAAGTCTGGAAGATCAGGTCTGGTCTTGTCGACCTGGTCTGCTGAAGTCTGGAAGATCAGGTCTGGTCTTGTCGACCTGGTCTGCTGAAGTCTGGAAGATCAGGTCTGGTGTGGTCTTGACTTTCAGGTGCAGTGTGATAGGCTACTGACAAGTTACCTCACACCCTGCCACTGACAAGTTACCTCACACCCTGCCACTGACAAGTTACCTCACACCCTGCCACTAACAAGTTACCTCACACCCTGCCACTGACAAGTTATCTCACACCCTGCCACTAACAACTTACTTCACACCCTGCCACTGAAAGTTACCTCACACCATGCCACTGACAAGTTACCTCACACCCTGCCACTGACAGGTTACCTCACAGACTGCCACTGGCAAGTTACCTTACACCCTGCCACAGACATGTTACCTCACACCCTGCCACTAACAAGTTACCTCACACTCTGCCACTGACAAGTTTCCTCACACCCTGCCACTGACAAGTTACATCACACCCTGCCACTGAAAGTTACCTTACACCCTGCCACTGACAAATTACCTCACACCGTGCCACTGACAAGTTACCTCACACCCTGACACTGACAAGTTAACACACGCCCTGCCACTGACAAGTTACCTCACACCCTGCCACTGACAGGTTATCTCACAGACTGCCACTGGCAAGTTACCTTACACCCTGCCACAGACATGTTACCTCACACCCTGCCCCTGACAGGTTACCTCACCCCTGCCAGTGACAAGTTAACTCACACCCTGCCACTGACAAGTTAACTCACACCCTGCCAGTGACAAGTTAACTCACACCCTACCACTGACAAGTTAACTCACACCCTGCCACTGACAAGTTACCTCACACCCTGCCAGTGACAAGTTAACTCACACCCTGCCACTGACAAGTTACCTCACACCCTGCCACTGACTAGTTACTTCACACCCTGCCACTGACAAGTTACCTCACACCCTGCCACTAACAAGTTACTTCACACCCTGCCACTGACAAGTTACCTCACACCCTGCCACTGACTAGTTACTTCACACCCTGCCACTGACAAGTTACCTCACACCCTGCCACTAACAAGTTACTTCACACCCTGCCACTAACATGTTTCCTCACACCCTGCCACTGACAAGTTGCCTCACACCCTGCCACAGACAGGTTACCTCACACCCTGCCACTGACAAGTTACCTCACACTCTGCCACTGACAAGTTACCTCACACCCTGCCACTAACAAGTTACCTCACACCCTGCCACAGACAAGTTACCTCACACTCTGCCACTGACAAGTTTCCTCACACCCTGCCACTGACAAGTTACCTCACACTCTGTCACTGACAAATTTCATCACACCCTGCCACTGACAAGTTACCTCACACTCTGCCACTGACAAGTTAACACACACCCTGCCACTAACAAGTTACCTCACACCCTGTCATTAACAAGTTACCTCACACCCTGCCACTGACAAGTTACCTCACACTCTGTCACTGACAAATTTCATCACACCCTGCCACTGACAAGTTACCTCACACTCTGCCACTGACAAGTTAACACACACCCTGCCACTAACAAGTTACCTCACACCCTGCCACTAACAAGTTACCTCACAGACTGCCACTGACAAGTTACCTTACACCCTGCCACAGACAAGTTACCTCACACCCTGCCACTGACAAGTTACCTCACACTCTGCCACTGACAAGTTTCCTCATCCCTGCCACTGACAAGTTACCTCACACTCTGCCACTGACAAGTTTCCTCATCCCTGCCACTGACAAGTTACCTCACACTCTGCCACTGACAAGTTACCTCACACCCTGCCAATAACAAGTTACCTCACACCCTGCCACTGACAGGTTACCTCACAGACTGCCAGTGACAAGTTACCTCACACCCTGCCACAGACAAGTTACCTCACACCCTGCCACAGACAAGTTACCTCACACCCTGCCACTAACAAGTTACCTCACTGTCAGTGGAACGCCTTCCATCTGAACAAAAAACTAATTGAAAAATAAATAAATAAATAAACGACTAGGAAAAATAAGAATAATGACTTTTGAGGATTTTACTTAAAATTTAAATATAATAAAAAAATGGCCTTTGGTTGTTGTAGTTGGGCAGGAGTAGGTAAGGCCCTGGACAGATCTTCTGATATTAAAGATAATGTAGGTTATCCTGGGCGGATGGTGATAGTCCGATGTTTTGGGACCTCCTCTACCACTTGGTTGGAGCACCACAAGTAAAATAAATAAGGGCCGGTAGTAGTCTAATAATTGTTAATAATTCCCATTAACAAATGTCTTGCTCCTTTATCTGGCGTCTACCCTGGATGACCACGCCAGGAACAGAGCTGGTATTAAGAAAAAATAAACTGGTTACCAATGGTCATGATAATATAACATTTAAGAATGGAAAAGAATGATTAATGCCAAAATCATTACTGGTAACCAGCAAACAAAAGGAAGGAACAAACAGTAATACTCCTGGTAGATCACCCTACCTGATCAGGAGAAGAGTGGAGGTGAAGTGACTCTCCGAACTTCAACCCACACCAGGTAAGGTCAATACTACCAGGAGTAGAAATTTGAACAAATCAGACACCAAGAACTAGTTTCGCCCCAGCCCGCCAGAGAGGGGGGGGGGGTCGCGCGACGTAACTCGCTAATGGTTCCTGAACAACCTTAACCCCACTCACACCTACTTTTCCCTCACACTCACGCCCTGCCACTAACAAGTTACCTCACACCCTGCCACTAACAAGTTACCTCACTCCCTGCCACTGACAGGTTACCTCACAGACTGCCACAGAGAAGTTACCTCCCACCCTGCCACTGACAAGTTACCTCACACCCTGCCACTAACAAGTTACCTCACACCCTGCCACTGACAAGTTATCTCACACCCTGCCACTAACAAGTTACCTCACACCCTGCCACTGAAAGTTACCTCACACCCTGCCACTAACAAGTTACCTCACACCCTGCCACTGACAAGTTATCTCACACCCTGCCACTAACAAGTTACTTCACACCCTGCCACTGAAAGTTACCTCACACCCTGCCATTGACAAATTACCTCACACCCTGCCGCTGACAAGTTACCTCACACCCTGAGACTAACAAGTTAACACACACCCTGCCACTGACAAGTTACCTCACACCCTGCCGCTGACAGGTTACCTCACAGACTGCCAGTGACAAGTTACCTTACACCCTGCCACAGACATGTTACCTCACACCCTGTCACTGACAAGTTTCCTCACATCCTACCACTGACAAGTTAACTCACACCCTGCCACTGACAGGTTACCTCACACCCTGCCAGTGACAAGTTAACTCACACCCTGCCACTGACAAGTTACCTCACACCCTGCCACTGACAAGTTACCTCACACCCTGTCACTGACAAGTTTCCTCACATCCTGCCACTGACAGGTTACCTCACACCCTGCCAGTGACAAGTTACCTCACACCCTGCCACTGACAAGTTACCTCACAACCAGAGATTGAAAAGTTAACACACACTCTGCCACTGACAAGTTACCTCACACCCTGCCACTGACAGGTTACCTCACAGACTGCCACTGGCAAGTTACCTTACACCCTGCCACAGACATGTTACCTCACACCCTGCCACTGACAAGTTTCTTCATACCCTGCCACTGATAAGTTAACTCACACCCTGCCACTGACAGGTTACCTCACACCCTGCCAGTGACAAGTTAACTCACACCCTGCCACTGACAAATTACCTCTCACCCTGCCACTGACAAGTTAACTCACACCCTGCCACTGACAGGGTACCTCACACACTGCCACTGACAAGTTAACTCACACCCTGCCACTGACAAGTTACCTCACACCCTGCCAGTGACAAGTTAACTCACACCCTACCACTGACAAGTTACCTCACACTCTGCTACTGACAAGTTTCCTCACACCCTGCCACTGATTAGTTACTTCACACCCTGCCAATGACAAGTTACCTCACACCCTGCCATTAATAAGTTTCCTCACACCCTGCCACTGACAAGTTACCTCACACCCTGCCACTGACAAGTTACCTCATACCCTGTCACTTGCAAGTTTCCTTACACCCTGCCACTGACAAGTTACCTCACACCCTGCCACTAACAAATTAACTCACACCCTGCCACTGACAAGTTACCTCACACCCTGCCACTGACAAGTTTCCTTGCACCCTGCTACTGACAAGTTTCCTCACACCCTGCCACTAACAAGTTTCCTCACACCCTGCCACTAGCAAGTTTCCTCACACCCTGCCACTGACAAGTTTCTTCACACCCTGCCACTGACAAGTTTCTTCACACCCTGCCACTGACAAGTTACCTCACACCCTGCCACTGACAAATTTCTTCACACCCTGCCATTAACAAGTTTCCTCACACCCTGCCACTGACAAGTTACCTCACACCCTGCCACTGACAAGTTTCCTCACACCCTGCCACTGACAAGTTACCTCACACCCTGCCACTAACAAGTTACTTCACACCCTGCCACTAACAAGTTTCCTCACACCCTGCCACTGACAAGTTACCTCACACCCTGCCACTGACAAGTTTCCTCACACCCTGCCACTGACAAGTTAACTCACACCCTGCCACTGACAAATTTCTTCACACCCTGCCACTGACAAGTTTCCTCACACCCTGCCACTGACAAGTTACCTCACACCCTGCCACTGACAAGTTACCTCACACCCTGCCACTGGCAAGCTTCCTCACATCCTGCCACTGAGAAATTGCCTCGCACCCTGCCAGTAACAAGTTTCCTCATACCCTGCCACTGATAAGTTACCTCTCACCCTGCCACTAACAAGTTTCCTCACACCCTGCCACTGACAAGTTGCCTCACACCCTGCCACTAACAAGTTTCCTCGCACCCTGCCACGGAAAAATTGCCTCACACCCTGCCACTAACAAGTTACCTCACACCCTGCCACTAACAAGTTTCCTCACACCCTGCCACTAACAAGTTTCCTCACACCCTGCCACTAACAAGTTACCTCACACCCTGCCACTAACAAGTTTCCTCACACCCTGCCACTAACAAGTTACCTCACACCCTGCCACTAACAAGTTTCCTCACACCCTGCCACTAACAAGTTTCCTCACACCCTGCCACTAACAAGTTTCCTCACACCCTGCCACTAACAAGTTACCTCACACCCTGCCACTAACAAGTTACCTCACACCCTGCCACTAACAAGTTTCCTCACACCCTGCCACTAACAAGTTACCTCACACCCTGCCACTAACAAGTTTCCTCACACCCTGCCACTAACAAGTTACCTCACACCCTGCCACTAACAAGTTTCCTCACACCCTGCCACTAACAAGTTACCTCACACCCTGCCACTAACAAGTTTCCTCACACCCTGCCACTAACAAGTTTCCTCACACCCTGCCACTAACAAGTTTCCTCACACCCTGCCACTAACAAGTTACCTCACACCCTGCCACTAACAAGTTACCTCACACCCTGCCACTAACAAGTTTCCTCACACCCTGCCACTAACAAGTTACCTCACACCCTGCCACTAACAAGTTTCCTCACACCCTGCCACTAACAAGTTACCTCACACCCTGCCACTAACAAGTTTCCTCACACCCTGCCACTAACAAGTTACCTCACACCCTGCCACTAACAAGTTTCCTCACACCCTGCCACTAACAAGTTACCTCACACCCTGCCACTAACAAGTTTCCTCACACCCTGCCACTAACAAGTTTCCTCACACCCTGCCACTAACAAGTTTCCTCACACCCTGCCACTAACAAGTTACCTCACACCCTGCCACTAACAAGTTTCCTCACACCCTGCCACTAACAAGTTTCCTCACACCCTGCCACTAACAAGTTTCCTCACACCCTGCCACTAACAAGTTTCCTCACACCCTGCCACTAACAAGTTTCCTCACACCCTGCCACTAACAAGTTACCTCACACCCTGCCACTAACAAGTTACCTCACACCCTGCCACTAACAAGTTACCTCACACCCTGCCACTAACAAGTTTCCTCACACCCTGCCACTAACAAGTTACCTCACACCCTGCCACTAACAAGTTACCTCACACCCTGCCACTAACAAGTTACCTCACACCCTGCCACTAACAAGTTTCCTCACACCCTGCCACTAACAAGTTTCCTCACACCCTGCCACTAATAAGTTTCCTCACACCCTGCCACTGACAAATTGCCTCACACCCTGCCACAAACAAGTTTCCTCACACCCTGTCACTGACAAATTGCCTCACTCCCTGCCACTAACAAGTTTCCTCACACCCTGCCACTGACAAATTGCCTCACACCCTGCCACTAACAAGTTACCTCACACCCTGCCACTATCAAGTTTCCTCACACCCTGCCACTGACAAATTACCTCACACCCTGCCACTAACAAGTTTCCTCACACCCTGCCACTAACAAGTTTCCTCACACCCTGCCACTAACAAGTTACCTCACACCCTGCCACTAACAAGTTACCTCACACCCTGCCACTAACAAGTTTCCTCACACCCTGCCACTAACAAGTTACCTCACACCCTGCCACTAACAAGTTTCCTAACACCCTGCCACTAACAAGTTTCCTCACACCCTGCCACTAACAAGTTTCCTCACACCCTGCCACTATCAAGTTTCCTCACACCCTGCCACTGACAAATTACCTCACACCCTGCCACTAACAAGTTTCCTCACACCCTGCCACTAACAAGTTTCCTCACACCCTGCCACTAACAAGTTTCCTCACACCCTGCCACTAACAAGTTTCCTCACACCCTGCCACTAAGAAGTTTCCTCACACCCTGCCACTAAAAAGTTTCCTCACACCCTGCCACTAACAAGTTTCCTCACACCCTGCCACTAACAAGTTACCTCACACCCTGCCACTAACAAGTTTCCTCACACCCTGCCACTAAGAAGTTTCCTCACACCCTGCCACTAAGAAGTTTCCTCACACCCTGCCACTAACAAGTATCCTCACACCCTGCCACTAACAAGTTACCTCACACCCTGCCACTAAGAAGTAACGCTGTGTGGTAGCCGACGTGGGGGTCGCATGTAGGGGAAAAACAACTGGTCGGAAACCACTCGTTCTGGTTGGTTGTTTAATTGTGTTTACAACCTTTCAACACACGAGGGTCATTAAGGCTGTATGTGACCTCTGCACCACCAGTTAACAATACTTGGCCCAAAAGCACTTGAGTGTATATACGGTATACTGAGAGATGCTGTATACCCGCCCACTTGTGCATACACGGTTGCTCTCGGTGTATATGTGCCGAGAGATATACTGTACTCATCATATATTCTGTACTAGAGATGTATCGGATATCCGCATCCGCATTTTACTGTAAACAGATATCTGCATATGCATCCGCATCCACAAAATAAGTAAGACATCCTCATACACATCCGCATCAACAGATATCTAGATTTTCACTTCCGATACATGTATTCTGTACTAGTTGGTGAAAGCCCTGTTCTGGGTAAGAGTAATAATAGTAGAAATATTAGTAGTAATAGTAGTAGTAATAGCAGTTATAATAGTAGTGGTAGTAGTAATAATAGTAGTGGTAGTAGTAATAGTAGTAATAGTGGTAGTATTAGTAATAATAGTAGTAATAGTATTAGTAATAATAGTAGTAGTTACTGTTGTCTTTACAGTGTTGTTTTACTGCGTAGTTCAGTGTACAATACTCTGGTCCTGCTGGATGGACTCAATTATTGGGTTAAAAATGTATATATCTGCTCTTTGCGGTGTATTTAATGACAATTAAAAGGAAACAGTTGACAGGAGGAAGGCATCGTGAGTGGCCGTAATTCTTGGATCGCTCGTAAACAACTCAAAGGTGGTAAATGCCTTACGCTGGAGGGGTAGCAACTGTAAACGATGGGTGTACACTAGTGGTCAGTGTAGTGGTTAATGTTTCATGCTGTTGCTGGCGTCCCTGTCTGAGCACAAGCTTGACGCACTCTGCAGTGTGTGTGTACACTCTGATTGCTTTATTAGGCTTAAAGATTATTGACTACAAGACGGTCATTAAGGCCACGGGTCATCCGTACACCACCAGCCAGGGTATACAGTCTCTTTTCTGTGTATACTTGGATATTGGTTTAAAGCCTATCGACTAGACTACTCATTAAGGCTGCATGTTACCTGTTCACCACTAGCCAGGAATACTTTTAATCCCTAAAATAGGGATTAAAGTAAACTCTCACTATATATACACCGAGAAACTTACCTCCTTCTGCGCTTGTATATTCTTGTGTGTAGATGTGGCCTTGATCGTCGTTAGTTCTGATGCTGTGTCAACACGACGCCTCGAACTCACACTTTCCGAAATTATTTATTAAGGAAGAAATAAGTTTTTATTCATCTCACTCTCTCCCTCTCATCACTGGTGTTGATTCTTCCTCTTTAAGACCGTACTAAGAGTTTTTTTTCTGACCGACTGAACATTGTCTCTCTCATTTTCTTGTATCATAAATCCCCACAAGGAAGATTCCTTGATGCCGGTGAGGGGCTCTTGATCTAGATAATTGAATCTGTGATCCAGTTCCCCGAATTAAACCTGAATACCTTCCACAGGCGCTGTATAATCCTACGGGTTTAGCTCTTCCCTCTTGATTATAGTAATAATAATCGTATCATAAATTTTGGCGAGTAGAATACACTTTTAAATTCAGTACAAACTTGTTAATTATGTCCGAGTTACTAAATAGAAGAAAACCGTGGTGGTGTTTTATTAGTCAGGAAAGAGAAACAATGTGTCTGAGCGAGTCTTGGTCAGAGATGACCACTTCAGTTGTTAAACCAGCTACCCGCTGTACCACCTTAACCAACACAACATCACTGCATAGTAGTGTATCCTAGGATGATGACATCCTTGCGCGGGTCTTGAGATGATGACATCCTTTTCGGTATCCCAAATACCATGTCATTAATGGTACGAGACTACTTGTCAGGTAATAATAATAATAATAATAATAATAATAATATTATTATTATTATTATTATTATTATTATTATTATTATTATTATTATTATTATTATTATTATTATTATTGTAAATGACATTAATATGATTGGTAATACATTATGTATACGAATATTTAGCAAGAGAGATGGTGTAGTGACATAGTGAAACACGGCGCGCAGTTACCACAGAGTTGTTGTTTAGCACTGACGCATTAGGAGTCTCTGAGAGGATACGCCAGGTACCCTGTGAGGGAGGGATACACCAGGTACCCTGTGAGGGAGGGATACACCAGGTACCCTGTGAGGGAGGAGGATACACCAGGTACCCTGTGAGGGAGGAGGATACACCAGGTACCCTGTGAGGGAGGAGGATACACCAGGTACCCTGTGAGGGAGGAGGATACACCAGGTACCCTGTGAGGGAGGAGGATACACCAGGTACCCTGTGAGGGAGGAGGATACACCAGGTACCCTGTGAGGGAGGGATACACCAGGTACCCTGTGAGGGAGGAGGATACACCAGGTACCCTGTGAGGGAGGAGGATACACCAGGTACCCTGTGAGGGAGGAGGATACACCAGGTACCCTGTGAGGGAGGAGGATACACCAGGTACCCTGTGAGGGAGGAGGATACACAAGGTACCCTGTTAGGGAAGGGAATATACCAGGTACCCTATGAGGGAGAGGATAAATTAAAACTCTTCGTGGAAGGGATACATTAGAACTTTTCATGGAGGGAATACATTGGAACTCCTGAAGGAGGGGGATACATTAGGACTCCTGAAGGAGGGGGATACGTTAAGACTCCTGAAGGAGGGGGATGCATTAGAACTCTTGAAGGCGGGGGATAAATTACGACCCTGGAAGGAGGGGGATACATTAGGACTCGTGAAGGAGGGGATACATAAGAACTCGTTAAGGAGGGAATACATTAGGACTCGTGAAGAAGGGGATATATTAGGACTCGTGGAGGAGGGGGATACATTAGGATTCCTGAAAGAAGGGGATACATTAGGACTCGCGAAGGAGGGGGATACAATAAGACTCGGGAAGGAGGGGATACATTAGGATTCCAGAAAAAGGGGGATAATTTGGATTCGTGGAGATACATTAGGACTCCTGAAGGAGGGGATACATTAGGACTCCTGAAAGAGAGGGATACAATAGGACTCGTAAACGGGGGGATACATTAGGACTCCTGAAGGAGGGGACACATTAGGACTCGTGGAAGAGGGGGGACACATTAGGACTTGTGGAGGGGGATACATTAGGACTCGTGAAGGAGGGGGATACATTAGGACTCGTGAAGGAGGGGGATACATTAGGACTCGTGAAGGAGGGGGATAAATTAGGACTCGTGAAGGAGGGGGATACATTAGGACTCGTGAAGGAGGGGGATACGTTAGGACTCGTGAAGGAGGGGGATACATTAGGACTCGTGAAGCAGGGGGATACATTAGGACTCGTGAAGGAGGGGGATACATTAGGACTCGTGAAGAAGGGGGATACATTAGGACTCGTGAAAGAGGGGGATACATTAGGACTCGTGAAAGAGGGGGATACATTAGGACTCGTGAAGGAGGGGGATACATTAGGACTCGTGAAGGAGGGGGATACATTAGGACTCGTGAAGGAGGGGGATGTATTAGGACTCGTGAAGGAGGGGGATACATTAGGACTCGTGAAGGAGGGGGATACATTAGGACTCGTGGAGGGGGATACATTAGGACTCGTGAAGGAGGGGGATACATTAGGACTCGTGGAGGGGGATACATTAGGACTCGTGAAGGAGGGGGATACATTAGGACTCGTGAAGGAGGGGATAAATTAGGACTCGTGAAGGAGGGGGATACATTAGGACTCGTGGAGGGGGATACATTAGGACTCGTGAAGGAGGGGGATACATTAGGACTCGTGGAGGGGGATACATTAGGACTCGTGAAGGAGGGGAATACATTAGGACTCGTGAAGGAGGGGGATACATTAGGACTCGTGAAGGAGGGGGATACATTAGGACTCGTGAAGGAGGGGGATACATTAGGACTCGTGAAGGAGGGGGATACATTAGGACTCGTGAAGGGGGATACATTAGGACTCGTGAAGGAGGGGGATACATTAGGACTCGTGGAGGGGGATACATTAGGACTCGTGAAGGAGGGGAATACATTAGGACTCGTGAAGGAGGGGGATACATTAGGACTCGTGAAGGAGGGGGATACATTAGGACTCGTGAAGGAGGGGGATACATTAGGACTCGTGAAGGAGGGGGATACATTAGGACTCGTGAAGGGGGATACATTAGGACTCGTGAAGGAGGGGGATACATTAGGACTCGTGGAGGGGGATACATTAGGACTCGTGAAGGAGGGGGATACATTAGGACTCCTGGAGGGGGATACATTAGGACTCGTGAAGGAGGGGAATACATTAGGACTCGTGAAGGAGGGGGATACATTAGGACTCGTGAAGGAGGGGGATACATTAGGACTCGTGAAGGAGGGGGATACATTAGGACTCGTGAAGGATACATTAGGGTGGGAGGGGGATACATTAGGACTCGTGAAGGAGGACTCGGGGGGGATACATTAGGACTCGTGAAGGGGGGGATACATTAGGACTCGTGAAGGGGGATACATTAGGACTCGTGAAGGAGGGGGATACATTAGGACTCGTGGAGGGGGATACATACATAGGACTCGTGAAGGAGGGGGATACATTAGGACTCCTGGAGGGGGATACATTAGGACTCGTGAAGGAGGGGAATACATTAGGACTCGTGAAGGAGGGGGATACATTAGGACTCGTGAAGGAGGGGGATACATTAGGACTCGTGAAGGAGGGGTATACATTAGGACTCGTGAAGGAGGGGGATACATTAGGACTCGTGAAGGAGGGGGATACATTAGGACTCGTGAAGGGGGATACATTAGGACTCGTGAAGGAGGGGGATACATTAGGACTCGTGAAGGAGGGGGATACATTAGGACTCGTGAAGGGGGATACATTAGGACTCGTGAAGGAGGGGGATACATTAGGACTCGTGAAGGAGGGGGATACATTAGGACTCGTGAAGGGGGATACATTAGGACTCGTGAAGGGGGATACATTAGGACTCGTGAAGGAGGGGGATACATTAGGACTCGTGAAGGAGGGGGATACATTAGGACTCGTGAAGGGGGATACATTAGGACTCGTGAAGGAGGGGGATACATTAGGACTCGTGAAGGGGGATACATTAGGGGAAGGGGGATACATTAGGACTCGTGAAGGAGGGGGATACATTAGGACTCGTGAAGGGGGATACATTAGGACTCGTGAAGGAGGGGGATACATTAGGACTCGTGAAGGAGGGGGATACATTAGGACTCGTGAAGGAGGGGGATACATTAGGACTCGTGAAGGAGGGGGATACATTAGGACTCGTGAAGGAGGGGGATACATTAGGACTCGTGAAGGGGGATACGTTAGGACTCGTGAAGGAGGGGGATACATTAGGACTCGTGAAGGGGGATACATTAGGACTCGTGAAGGGGGGTGATACATTAGTACTCGTGAAGGAGGGGGATACATTAGGACTCGTGAAGGAGGGGGATACATTAGGACTCGTGAAGGAGGGGGATACAATAGGACTCGTGCCGGGGGGGGATACATTAGGACTCGTGAAGGAGGGGGATACATTAGGACTCGTGAAGGAGCGGGATACATTAGGACTCGTGAAGGAGGGGGATACATTAGGACTCGTGAAGGAGGGGGATACATTAGGACTCGTGAAGGGGGATACATTAGGACTCGTGAAGGGGGATACATTAGGACTCGTGAAGGAGGGGGATACATTAGGACTCGTGAAGGAGGGGGATACATTAGGACTCGTGAAGGGGGGGATACATTAGGACTCGTGAAGGGGGGGATACATTAGGACTCGTGATGGAGGGGGATACATTAGGACTCGTGAAGGAGGGGGATACATTAGGACTCGTGAAGGAGGGGGATACATTAGGACGCGTGAAGGGGGATACATTAGGACTCGTGAAGGAGGGGGATACATTAGGACTCGTGAAGGAGGGGGATACATTAGGACTCGTGAAGGAGGGGGATACATTAGGACTCGTGAAGGAGGGGGATACATTAGGACTCGTGAAGGAGGGGGATACATTAGGACTCGTGAAGGAGGGGGATACATTAGGACTCGTGAAGGAGGGGGATACATTAGGACTCGTGAAGGAGGGGGATACATTAGGACTCGTGAAGGAGGGGGATACATTAGGACTCGTGAAGGAGGGGGATACATTAGGACTCGTGAAGGAGGGGGATACATTAGGACTCGTGAAGGAGGGGGATACATTAGGACTCGTGAAGGAGGGGGATACATTAGGACTCGTGAAGGAGGGGGATACATTAGGACTCGTGAAGGAGGGGGATACATTAGGACTCGTGAAGGAGGGGGATACATTAGGACTCGTGAAGGAGGGGGATACATTAGGACTCGTGAAGGAGGGGGATACATTAGGACTCGTGAAGGAGGGGGATACATTAGGACTCGTGAAGGAGGGGGATACATTAGGACTCGTGAAGGAGGGGGATACATTAGGACTCGTGAAGGGGACTCGTGAAGGGGGATACATTAGGACTCGTGAAGGAGGGGGATACATTAGGACTCGTGAAGGAGGGGGATACATTAGGACTCGTGAAGGAGGGGGATACATTAGGACTCGTGAAGGAGGGGGATACATTAGGACTCGTGAAGGAGGGTGCTACATTAGGACTCGTGAAGGATACATTAGGGTGAAGATACATTAGGACTCGTGAAGGAGGGGGATACATTAGGACTCGTGAAGGAGGGGGATACATTAGGACTCGTGAAGGGGGATACATTAGGACTCGTGAAGGAGGGGGATACATTAGGACTCGTGAAGGAGGGGGATACATTAGGACTCGTGAAGGAGGGGGATACATTAGGACTCGTGAAGGAGGGGGATACATTAGGACTCGTGAAGGAGGGGGATACATTAGGACTCGTGAAGGAGGGGGATACATTAGGACTCGTGAAGGAGGGGGATACATTAGGACTCGTGAAGGAGGGGGATACATTAGGACTCGTGAAGGAGGGGGATACATTAGGACTCGTGAAGGAGGGGGATACATTAGGACTCGTGAAGGAGGGGGATACATTAGGACTCGTGAAGGAGGGGGATACATTAGGACTCGTGAAGGAGGGGGATACATTAGGACTCGTGAAGGAGGGGGATACATTAGTACTCGTGAAGGAGGGGGATACATTAGGACTCGTGAAGGAGGGGGATACATTAGGACTCGTGAAGGAGGGGGATACATTAGGACTCGTGAAGGAGGGGGATACATTAGGACTCGTGAAGGAGGTGGATACATTAGTACTCGTGTAGGGGGATACATTAGGACTCGTGAAGGAGGGGGATACATTAGGACTCGTGAAGGAGGGGGATACATTAGGACTCGTGAAGGAGGGGGATACATTAGGACTCGTGAAGGGGGGGATACATTAGGACTCGTGAAGGAGGGGGATACATTAGGACTCGTGAAGGAGGGGGATACATTAGGACTCGTGAAGGATACATTAGGGGGATACATTAGGACTCGTGAAGGAGGGGGGATACATTAGGACTCGTGAAGGGGGGGATACATTAGGACTCGTGAAGGAGGGGGATACATTAGGACTCGTGAAGGAGGGGGATACATTAGGACTCGTGAAGGAGGGGGATACAGTAGGCCTCGTGAAGGAGGGGGATACATTAGGACTCGTGAAGGAGGGGGATACATTAGGACTCGTGAAGGAGGGGGATACATTAGGACTCGTGAAGGAGGGGGATACATTAGGACTCGTGAAGGAGGGGGATACATTAGGACTCGTGAAGGAGGGGGATACATTAGGAATCGTGAAGGAGGGGGATACATTAGGACTCGTGAAGGAGGGGGATACATTAGGACTCGTGAAGGAGGGGGATACATTAGGACTCGTGAAGGAGGGGGATACATTCGGACTCGTGAAGGAGGGGGATACATTAGGACTCGTGAAGGAGGGGGATACATTAGGACTCGTGAAGGAGGGGGATACATTAGGACTCGTGAAGGAGGGGGATACATTAGGACTCGTGAAGGAGGGGGATACATTAGGACTCGTGAAGGGGGGATACATTAGGACTCGTGAAGGAGGGGGATACATTAGGACTCGTGTATGAGGTGGATACATTAGGACTCGTGAAGGAGGGGGATACATTAGGACTCGTGAAGGAGGGGGATACATTAGGACTCGTGAAGGGGGATCATAGATTACGACTCGTGAAGGGGGATACATTAGGACTCGTGAAGGGGGATACTTTAGGACTCGTGAAGGAGGGGGATACATTAGGACTCGTGAAGGGGGGGATACATTAGGACTCGTGAAGGAGGGGGATACATTAGGACTCGTGAAGGGGGGGATACATTAGGACTCGTGAAGGAGGGGGATACATTAGGACTCGTGAAGGAGGGGGATACATTAGGACTCGTGAAGGAGGGGGATACATTAGGACTCGTGAAGGAGGGGGATACATTAGGACTCGTGAAGGAGGGGGATACATTAGGACTCGTGAAGGAGGGGGATACATTAGGACTCGTGAAGGAGGGGGATACATTAGGACTCGTGAAGGAGGGGGATACATTAGGACTCGTGAAGGAGGGGGATACATTAGGACTCGTGAAGGAGGGGGATACATTAGGACTCGTGAAGGAGGGGGATACATTAGGACTCGTGAAGGAGGGGGATACATTAGGACTCGTGAAGATACATTAGGACTCGTGAAGGAGGGGGATACATTAGGACTCGTGAAGGAGGGGGATACATTAGGACTCGTGAAGGGGGATACATTAGGACTCGTGAAGGAGGGGGATACATTAGGACTCGTGAAGGATACATTAGGACTCGTGAAGGAGGGGGATACATTAGGACTCGTGAAGGAGGGGGATACATTAGGACTCGTGAAGGGGGGGATACATTAGGACTCGTGAAGGAGGGGGATACATTAGGACTCGTGAAGGAGGGGGATACATTAGGACTCGTGAAGGAGGGGGATACATTAGGACTCGTGAAGGGGGGGATACATTAGGACTCGTGAAGGAGGGGGATACATTAGGACTCGTGAAGGAGGGGGATACATTAGGACTCGTGAAGGGGGGGATACATTAGGACTCGTGAAGGAGGGGGATACATTAGGACTCGTGAAGGGGGGGATACATTAGGACTCGTGAAGGAGGGGGATACATTAGGACTCGTGAAGGAGGGGGATACATTAGGACTCGTGAAGGGGGATACATTAGGACTCGTGAAGGAGGGGGATACATTAGGACTCGTGAAGGAGGGTGAAGGAGGGGGATACATTAGGACTCGTGAAGGAGGGGGATACATTAGGACTCGTGAAGGAGGGGGATACATTAGGACTCGTGAAGGAGGGGGATACATTAGGACTCGTGAAGGAGGGGGATACATTAGGACTCGTGAAGGAGGGGGATACATTAGGACTCGTGAAGGAGGGGGATACATTAGGACTCGTGAAGGAGGGGGATACATTAGGACTCGTGAAGGAGGGGGATACATTAGGACTCGTGAAGGAGGGGGATACATTAGGACTCGTGAAGGAGGGGGATACATTAGGACTCGTGAAGGAGGGGGATACATTAGGACTCGTGAAGGAGGGGGATACATTAGGACTCGTGAAGGAGGGGGATACATTAGGACTCGTGAAGGAGGGGGATACATTAGGACTCGTGAAGGAGGGGGATACATTAGGACTCGTGAAGGAGGGGGATACATTAGGACTCGTGAAGGAGGGGGATACATTAGGACTCGTGAAGGAGGGGGATACATTAGGACTCGTGAAGGAGGGGGATACATTAGGACTCGTGAAGGGGGATACATTAGGACTCGTGAAGGATACATTAGGACTCGTGAAGGAGGTGGATACATTAGGACTCGTGAAGGTGGGGGATACATTAGGACTCGTGAAGGGGGATACATTAGGACTCGTGAAGGGGGATACATTAGGACTCGTGAAGGAGGGGGATACATTAGGACTCGTGAAGGAGGGGGATACATTAGGACTCGTGAAGGAGGGGGATACATTAGGACTCGTGAAGGGGGGGATACATTAGGACTCGTGAAGGAGGGGGATACATTAGGACTCGTGAAGGAGGGGAAGGATACATTAGGACTCGTGAAGGGGGGGATACATTAGGACTCGTGATGGAGGGGGATACATTAGGACTCGTGAAGGGGGGGATACATTAGGACTCGTGAAGGAGGGGGATACATTAGGACTCGTGAAGGGGGGGGATAAGGAGGGGGATACATTAGGACCCGTGAAGGAGGGGGATACATTAGGACTCGTGAAGGAGGGGGATACATTAGGACTCGTGAAGGAGGGGGACTCGTGAAGGAGGGGATACATTAGGACTCGTGAAGGAGGGGGATACATTAGGACTCGTGAAGGAGGGGGATACATTAGGACTCGTGAAGGAGGGGGATACATTAGGACTCGTGAAGGAGGGGGATACATTAGGACTCGTGAAGGAGGGGGATACATTAGGACTCGTGAAGGAGGGGGATACATTAGGACTCGTGAAGGGGGTGAAGGAGGGGGATACATTAGGACTCGTGAAGGAGGGGGATACATTAGGACTCGTGAAGGAGGGGGATACATTAGGACTCGTGAAGGAGGGGGATACATTAGGACTCGTGAAGGAGGGGGATACATTAGGACTCGTGAAGGATACATTAGGGTGAAGGATACATTAGGACTCGTGAAGGATACATTAGGGGAAGGATACATTAGGACTCGTGAAGGGGGATACATTAGGACTCGTGAAGGGGGATACATTAGGGTGAAGGAGGGGGATACATTAGGACTCGTGAAGGAGGGGGATACATTAGGACTCGTGAAGGAGGGGGATACATTAGGACTCGTGAAGGAGGGGGATACATTAGGACTCGTGAAGGAGGGGGATACATTAGGACTCGTGAAGGAGGGGGATACATTAGGACTCGTGAAGGGGGATACATTAGGACTCGTGAAGGAGGGGGATACATTAGGACTCGTGAAGGAGGGGGATACATTAGGACTCGTGAAGGAGGGGGATACATTAGGACTCGTGAAGGGGGATACATTAGGACTCGTGAAGGAGGGGGATACATTAGGACTCGTGAAGGAGGGGGATACAGTAGGACTCGTGAAGGGGGATACAGTAGGACTCGTGAAGGAGGGGGATACAGGAGGACTCGTGAAGGGGGATACATTAGGACTCGTGAAGGAGGGGGATACATTAGGACTCGTGAAGGAGGGGGATACATTAGGACTCGTGAAGGAGGGGGATACATTAGGACTCGTGAAGGAGGGGGATACATTAGGACTCGTGAAGGAGGGGGATACATTAGGACTCGTGAAGGAGGGGGATACATTAGGACTCGTGAAGGGGGATACATTAGGACTCGTGAAGGATACATTAGGGGAAGGATACATTAGGACTCGTGAAGGGGGATACATTAGGACTCGTGAAGGAGGGGGATACATTAGGACTCGTGAAGGGGGGGATACATTAGGACTCGTGAAGGAGGGGGATACATTAGGACTCGTGAAGGAGGGGGATACATTAGGACTCGTGAAGGGGGGAAGGATACATTAGGACTCGTGAAGGAGGGGGATACATTAGTACTCGTGAAGGATACATTAGGGTGAAGGGGGATACAACAGGACTCGTGAAGGAGGGGGATACATTAGGACTCGTGAAGGAGGGGGATACATTAGGACTCGGGAAGGGGGATACATTAGGACTCGTGAAGGAGGGGGATACATTAGGACTCGTGAAGGAGGGGGATACATTAGGACTCGTGAAGGAGGGGGATACATTAGGGTGAAGGGGGATACATGAGGACTCGTGAAGGAGGGGGATACATTAGGACTCGTGAAGGAGGGGGATACATTAGGACTCGTGAAGGAGGGGGATACATTAGGACTCGTGAAGGAGGGGGATACATTAGGACTCGTGTAGTAGGGGGATACATTAGGACTCGTGAAGGAGGGGGATACATTAGGACTCGTGAAGGAGGGGGAGACATTAGGACTCGTGAAGGGGGATACATTAGGACTCGTGAAGGAGGGGGATACATTAGGACTCGTGAAGGGGGGAAGGATACATTAGGACTCGTGAAGGGGGGGATACATTAGGACTCGTGAAGGAGGGGGATACATTAGGACTCGTGAAGGAGGGGGATCCCTTAGGACTCGTGAAGGGGGGGATACATTAGGACTCGTGAAGGAGGGGGATACATTAGGACTCGTGAAGGATACATTAGGGTGAAGGATACATTAGGACTCGTGAAGGAGGGGGATACATTAGGACTCGTGAAGGAGGGGGATACATTAGGACTCGTGAAGGGGGATACATTAGGACTCGTGAAGGAGGGGGATACATTAGGACTCGTGAAGGAGGGGGATACATTAGGACTCGTGAAGGAGGGGGATACATTAGGACTCGTGAAGGGGGATACATTAGGACTCGTGAAGGAGGGGGATACATTAGGACTCGTGAAGGAGGGGGATACATTAGGACTCGTGAAGGGGGATACATTAGGACTCGTGAAGGAGGGGGATACATTAGGACTCGTGAAGGGGGATACATTAGGACTCGTGAAGGAGGGGGATACATTAGGACTCGTGAAGGAGGGGGATACATTAGGACTCGTGAAGGGGGATACATTAGGACTCGTGAAGGAGGGGGATACATTAGGACTCGTGAAGGAGGGGGATACATTAGGACTCGTGAAGGAGGGGGATACATTAGGACTCGTGAAGGAGGGGGATACATTAGGACTCGTGAAGGGGGATACATTAGGACTCGTGAAGGGGGATACATTAGGACTCGTGAAGGAGGGGGATACATTAGGACTCGTGAAGGGGGATACATTAGGACTCGTGAAGGAGGGGGATACATTAGGACTCGTGAAGGAGGGGGATACATTAGGACTCGTGAAGGGGGATACATTAGGACTCGTGAAGGAGGGGGATACATTAGGACTCGTGAAGGAGGGGGATACATTAGGACTCGTGAAGGAGGGGGATACATTAGGACTCGTGAAGGAGGGGGATACATTAGGACTCGTGAAGGGGGATACATTAGGACTCGTGAAGGAGGGGGATACATTAGGACTCGTGAAGGAGGGGGATACATTAGGACTCGTGAAGGAGGGGGATACATTAGGACTCGTGAAGGGGGATACATTAGGACTCGTGAAGGAGGGGGATACATTAGGACTCGTGAAGGAGGGGGATACATTAGGACTCGTGAAGGGGGATACATTAGGACTCGTGAAGGAGGGGGATACATTAGGACTCGTGAAGGGGGATACATTAGGACTCGTGAAGGAGGGGGATACATTAGGACTCGTGAAGGAGGGGGATACATTAGGACTCGTGAAGGGGGATACATTAGGACTCGTGAAGGGGGATACATTAGGACTCGTGAAGGGGGATACATTAGGACTCGTGAAGGAGGGGGATACATTAGGACTCGTGAAGGGGGATACATTAGGACTCGTGAAGGAGGGGGATACATTAGGACTCGTGAAGGAGGGGGATACATTAGGACTCGTGAAGGAGGGGGATACATTAGGACTCGTGAAGGGGGATACATTAGGACTCGTGAAGGAGGGGGATACATTAGGACTCGTGAAGGAGGGGGATACATTAGGACTCGTGAAGGGGGATACATTAGGACTCGTGAAGGAGGGGGATACATTAGGACTCGTGAAGGGGGATACATTAGGACTCGTGAAGGAGGGGGATACATTAGGACTCGTGAAGGAGGGGGATACATTAGGACTCGTGAAGGGGGATACATTAGGACTCGTGAAGGAGGGGGATACATTAGGACTCGTGAAGGAGGGGGATACATTAGGACTCGTGAAGGAGGGGGATACATTAGGACTCGTGAAGGGGGATACATTAGGACTCGTGAAGGAGGGGGATACATTAGGACTCGTGAAGGAGGGGGATACATTAGGACTCGTGAAGGGGGATACATTAGGACTCGTGAAGGAGGGGGATACATTAGGACTCGTGAAGGGGGATACATTAGGACTCGTGAAGGAGGGGGATACATTAGGACTCGTGAAGGAGGGGGATACATTAGGACTCGTGAAGGGGGATACATTAGGACTCGTGAAGGAGGGGGATACATTAGGACTCGTGAAGGAGGGGGATACATTAGGACTCGTGAAGGAGGGGGATACATTAGGACTCGTGAAGGAGGGGGATACATTAGGACTCGTGAAGGGGGATACATTAGGACTCGTGAAGGAGGGGGATACATTAGGACTCGTGAAGGAGGGGGATACATTAGGACTCGTGAAGGAGGGGGATACATTAGGACTCGTGAAGGGGGATACATTAGGACTCGTGAAGGAGGGGGATACATTAGGACTCGTGAAGGAGGGGGATACATTAGGACTCGTGAAGGGGGATACATTAGGACTCGTGAAGGAGGGGGATACATTAGGACTCGTGAAGGGGGATACATTAGGACTCGTGAAGGAGGGGGATACATTAGGACTCGTGAAGGAGGGGGATACATTAGGACTCGTGAAGGGGGATACATTAGGACTCGTGAAGGGGGATACATTAGGACTCGTGAAGGGGGATACATTAGGACTCGTGAAGGGGGATACATTAGGACTCGTGAAGGGGGATACATTAGGACTCGTGAAGGGGGATACATTAGGACTCGTGAAGGAGGGGGATACATTAGGACTCGTGAAGGGGGATACATTAGGACTCGTGAAGGAGGGGGATACATTAGGACTCGTGAAGGAGGGGGATACATTAGGACTCGTGAAGGGGGATACATTAGGACTCGTGAAGGGGGATACATTAGGACTCGTGAAGGGGGATACATTAGGACTCGTGAAGGGGGATACATTAGGACTCGTGAAGGGGGATACATTAGGACTCGTGAAGGAGGGGGATACATTAGGACTCGTGAAGGGGGATACATTAGGACTCGTGGCTTCCCACTAACATCAGTTTCCGAATAAAAGTATAATGACTTCAATTACAGCAATTAAATACATTAAATAATTCTGCTGTGTTGTGCAACTATGTAACACTCGTTGAACAACTATGTAACACTCGTTGAACAACTATGTAACACTCGTTGAACAACTATGTAACACTCGTTGAACAACTTTGTAACACTTGTTGAACAACTATGTAACACTCGTTGAACAACTATGTAACACTCGTTGAACAA
>NC_091306.1:24852004-24857004 GCF_038502225.1 Cherax quadricarinatus | reverse complement strand
TAATAATAATAATAACATACACGACGACACTGTTCAAACATTGGGAAATGATAGGTATGAATAATTTAATGATATTCATGGTAATATTGTCACTAACGACTGTATTCAAATTGTTAATTGTCTGGTGTGTGTCCTTTCATTAACCATTACTAACACATGATATATATATATATTTTTTTTTTCAACAAGTCGGCCGTCTCCCACCGAGGCAGGGTGACCCAAAAAAGAAAGAAAATCCCCAAAAAGAAAATACTTTCATCATCATTCAACACTTTCACCACACTCACACATTATCACTGCTTTTGCAGAGGTGCTCAGAATACAACAGTTTAGAAGCATATACGTATAAAGATACACAACATATCCCTCCAAACTGCCAATATCCTAAACCCCTCCTTTAAAGTGCAGGCATTGTACTTCCCATTTCCAGGACTCAAGTCCGACTATATGAAAATAACCGGTTTCCCTGAATCCCTTCACTAAATATTACCCTGCTCACACTCCAACAGATCGTCAGGTCCCAAGTATCATTCGTCTCCATTCACTCCTATCTAACACGCTCATGCACGCTTGCTGGAAGTCCAAGCCCCTCGCCCACAAAACCTCCTTTACCCCCTCTTTCCAACCCTTTCGAGGACGACCCCTACCCCTCTTTCCTTCCCCTATAGATTTATATGCTTTCCATGTCATTCTACTTTGATCCATTCTCTCTAAATGACCAAACCACCTCAACAACCCCTCTTCTGCCCTCTGACTAATGCTTTTATTAACTCCACACCTTCTCCTAATTTCCACACTCCGAATTTTCTGCATAATATTTACACCACACATTGCCCTTAGACAGGACATCTCCACTATATATATATATATATATATATATATATATATATATATATATATATATATATATATATATATATATATATATGTATATATATATATATATATATATATATATATATACTCAAGGGTGGAGGACTGTATATAAAGTTGGAGCTGCTTTACTATTCTTTGGATCAATCGTAATTACTTTCTCTACCCTAGCCTCTGTATGACCCTTACAGGTTTAGGGCTTCTCGATTAATTTAATAATTCTTTCATTAGTCTGCTTCTTTCACATGCGTGATTTACATATTCAAATTCCTGTAATGTAGTGAGATACGGATAAGAAGTTCAGAAGTGTAGTGGATGACTGAATGTAAACTTGAATGTTTGGGAGGCTGAGAAAGCTTGAATGTTTGGAAACTGAAAAACTCAGGAAGCTTGAATGAGAAGCTGATTATGAGACGGGGAGAAAGATGTGAGCTGGGAGATGTGGGTCGGGAGATACGAGCTGGGAGATGTGGGTCGGGAGATACGAGCTGGGAGATGAGGGTCGGGAGATACGAGGTGGGAGATGAGGACGGAGAGATGCTGAGGAAGATTGAAGTGGAAACAAAATTCATTAATGAAGAGTAGATAATTTGTTAAATCTTTAGTTTGTGCAAGTATAATTCACCTCTTGGATCATGTGATTAGTGCTCTGCTTACCTGGCACAAGTGATATGACCACTGTTGACGTGGAACAGCTGATTGTTTCAATGTTTCTTGGCACAGTTGATTCCACCAGTGCTGGCATGGAACAGCTGATTCAGGGTTTCTGTGTTTACGTTGGAACAGCTGATTCTTCCAGTGTTTAACCGGCACACCTGATTCCAAGAGTGTTGACATGGAACAGCTGATTGTTCCAGCTTTTACCTGGCACAACTGCTCTGTCTGCAACAGATGCAGCTCGTTACTCCAGTCATCACCAATTGTGGCTAATTATTCTATTCATCAGTCGTGGCTATTTACTCTGGTCATCACTAGTCGTGGCAGATTACTCTAGTCATCCCCAGTTGTTGCTGATTACTCCAGTCATCACCAGTCGTGGCTGATTACTGCAGGTTTCCCTGGAGTTGCCTGCTGCTGGGTAATCTTTGCTCGCCGGATACTGCTTCCCGCTGCACGTTTACGTAGCGCAGTTGATTGCAGTCTAGTAATCTAAAGCCTGAGGTCGATCCTTCCCAGCTGCGTTTTCTAGGGAGAACTCAAGAGGTCGATCCTCCTCAGTTGCGTGTGCTGGGGAGAGCTCAAGAAGAAACAAACCTGGGAAGTAATATTGCTCCCCTTTCACTCTGGGAAGAAATATTTCTCCACTGTCACATTGGGAAACAATGTTTCTCCACTCGCACAGGAAAAAAAAACATTGCTGCCCTCTCATTGCAGAAAAGATGCTCCCGTCTCTCCTGGATCCAGTATTTTTCAACTCTCAATGAAAAGAAATACGCCGAGTTTTATTTTTTAAACCTGTAAAGAAGATTAGCCAAATAAAGACTAAAAGAACGACTTGACTGAGCAATAAATTTAGCTGGTTGAATAAAGAATCAGGCTGTGTAAATATCAGTGATAATGAGATACCCAGATGTAATGCAGTGTGCGTGTTTTGATTAATAATACCTGTTACGATTATTGTTGATAAATAAGATATTTGAATCTAAATAAGGAATAATGGCAAACATAATTAGTTAAGAGAGGAATTAATTATCTTGCACATACGTTTGCTTGTCTGTCTATGTTCCTCTTTTGGGAATATAACTATGTTGTAGTTTGTTGATTTACCTTTGCTTCCTTGTTGCCCGGAGCAGACCCATGTTCTGAAATGTAATTCTGTTAACTACTGTATCTTATGAATTATATCCTTCATAAGGTGTTTTTAAATCTCTCTGGCATCACGTGTTGCTTGTCAACGTGAGATAATAATATCAATTATCACTCCACCGGAGTTATAAAAGTCTTGCAGGGATTTACACACATTTATATTTCCCTTTTTTTTATTTTTCATTTTAATTTGTTAACACTATTCGCAGTCATATAGTTTTTATTACTTCTGCAAAATCTTTTCTATCAATTAAAAACATTACTACCCGTTGTGGGACCTCGTGGGAAACACCACGACGACATTTTTCCCCCATGCGGTTTTTTTCCTCTCTTTCATACAGGAAATCTCTCATTGCGAGTGCAATAGTTTGTGTTCGCTTGCAGCTTCCTCACCACTGTCATGAGTAACTAGAGCCACGACCCTTGCAAGGCCAAGCAAATATAATGTCCATTTATTTTTCTTGACTGTGTGATTATTGTTATTTCATATTAATGATTTATGTTTAATATAGAAGTAGAGCGTGAGTGTTCAGGTGTTTTTTGTGCGTCATTGTTCGTGTTGCTCACATTTCTCTCACTGTCTGCTCTCTTAAATCCTCTCAATATCTTGTGTTCTAAAGTTTTTCCTTAGGATTTCCTTTAGTCTCTCCTGATAGTACTTGAGAATTTCTCGACCTTACCCTCTCTTACCCTGGCTGTTTCTCACACTCGCTCTCTCACACTCGCTCTCTCACACTCTCGCTCTCACACTCGCTCTCTTACATTCGCTCTCACACTCGCTCTCTCACACTCGCTCTCACACTCGCTCTCACACTCGCTCTCTCACACTCGCTCTCACACTCGCTCTCACACTCGCTCTCTCACACTCGCTCCCTCACACTCGCTCCCACCCTTCCATCTCACCCTTGCACTGTTGGCCACTTGAAACCAGTAGTCATATTAAAGGAGACGAATCGATTGATGGAGCGATGATGGTGATCTGTGGGGTAGCACATGCTCAACACCCGTCTCTCTCTTTCTCTCTCTCTCTCTCTCTCTCTCTCTCTCTCTCTCTCTCTCTCTCTCTCTGTTTCCAGATTGCCGTCATATATAATGTAGTAACAGAGAGTAGAGCTTGTGTGTGAATCTTGCTTCACTGGAGCAGCTCTGAAGGACAAACATTATGAACACCTCAGTTAACCTAATTTCCACTTAGATGAACTATCCCTCTTCCTCTCCTCCTCCTCCTCCTCCTCCTCCTCCTCCTCCTCCTCCTCCTCCTTCTTTCAACTTTTTATCCCCCACATATCTTCCGTACATTCCTACCTTCCTCCGTCCCTATCTAACACCTTCCTTACATTATGACCTATCTTCTTCACCATCCCTTCGCTCTCTGCCTACATCCTTCTCTCCTCCTCCTCACTCTTGCACTGCTTATTCTCCTCTGGCTGCTGGGAAGTGTTCATCGTGAAACTTGTGTTGTGCGGAGACACTTAGGTAATTACTGCCCTCCAGGATGTTAATGTGTTGTTGAGTTACAGCTCTGAGGGAGAGCAGGGGGAGAGAGGTAGAGTGGGAAGGATGAGAGAGAAGCAGGGAGAGTGGGGAGGGAGACAGGCAAGTAAGTAAGTACGTTTATTGAGGTATACACAGATACACTTACATAGATTATCATACATAGCAGCATATGTGTAGACAACCTGGGATAACTCAATAAAGTCAAACAAAGTGACTTATTTCCATTGGGGTTCCTCTAATACCTTACTATTATACTAGAAAGGAGATATCTTATTATTATACTATAAAGGAGTTATACTAGGAAAAGGGTAAAATTAGTTATTTATATTTACATGTGTGTTAGCTAAAAATATAAAAAATCATACGCCTCCCTTTCTGTCGCTACATTCCCTAGGTACCTTTTGGCTCTTCTTGAACTGGTTCATGATATGACTGGCTTTGACATGTGCAGGCAGTCTCTTCCATTCCTTTATTGTTGTACAATAAAAGGTGTTTGAAGCTTGGCCACTGACTGTGGGTACTACAGAGTTGTGCTCTCTCCCCCTAGTACTATGATTGCTTATAGTTGCTGACATCAGACCTACTATTATTCTTGAAGATAGGAGTAACTTTGGCCTCCTTGAACCCCTTTGGTACGGTATTAGTGATGGACAAATTTATTATGTGACCAATTAGGACTTTCCATTCAGTTGCACCATCTTTTAAGAACTTAGCCAGGATGTTATCCGGGCCAGAGCTCTTAGTTGGATTTAACCTACTTAGTTCTTTTTGAACGAAGTCATAAGATACACTTACTAGTTGATAACTGTTTGGGGTTACCCCTA
>NC_091306.1:24842004-24849504 GCF_038502225.1 Cherax quadricarinatus | reverse complement strand
AATCAGTGTTTATCCATAGGCTTCAGGAGAGAGAGAAAAGGACACACACTGAAAGACAGCAGGAAGAAAGAAAGGAGATTGAGAAAATCATAACGGAAATAGGTGAAGAGATGGACGAGACTGTAAATTTTCAGAGAATAGGGGGGTACTCGAAGGGGAGAAACCGACCAATCAAGCTGATTCTCAGGACGGAAACAGTGCGGAACAGGATCCTCCAAGAGAAACCACGATTGAAATACTCGGAAGAGTACAAGAGGGTGTTCCTAGACAGAGACAGAACAAAATCAGAACGACAGCAGCTGAGGGAGAGGACAAAAAAGCGAAAGGAGCTAGGAAAAGAGACAAGGATGGAACCAGCAGAGGTCAGTCAGAGCAGAACAGAACAGCAAGGGCAAGCACACACACAACTATTCTCAGAACCATACAACCTATCACACCATCCCAACACACACTACAATCCATACCCACAGCCTCCACCCAACACCGAGCTATAGAATCCCACAGTATGCTACCAGGTCTCCCACCCTCACAGGCCCCCCAAACCACAGTGTTGGAAAGGAAACTGAAGGTATGGTACACAAACGCTGATGGAATAACAAATAAGTGGGAGGAGTGGCATGAAAGAGTCAAAGAGGCATCACTGGACATCATAGCTCTCACAGAAACCAAGCTTACAGGTATGATAACAGATGCCATCTTTCCAACGGGATACCAAATCCTGAGGAAAGACAGAGGGAACAGGGGGGGGTGGAGGAGTGACATTGCTGATCAAAAATCGCTGGAATTTTGATGAGCTGGAGAGAGGAGACAGCAGAGAAGAAAGTGATTACATAGCGGGAACGCTTCACTCTGGAGGTCCCAAGGTGGTAATAGCAGTGATGTATAACCCACCACAGAACAGCAGGAGGCCAAGGCAACGGTACGACGAGAGCAATAGAGCGATGGTTGACACACTGGCTACAGTGGCCAGAAGAGCTCATGCATGCAGGGCAAAGCTCCTGATCATGGGTGACTTTAACCACAAAGAGATCGATTGGGAGAACTTGGACCCGCATGGGGGCCAAGATACATGGAGGGCTAAGATGATGGAGGTGGTACTGGAAAAGTTCATGTACCAACACGTAAGGGACACTACAAGAGAGAGAGGAGAGGATGAACCAGTAAGGCTGGACTTAGTATTCACCTTGAGTAGTGCAGATATCGAGGACATCACATATGAAAGACCCCTTGGGGCCAGTGACCATGTGGTTTTAAACTTAGAATACACAGTAGAGCTACAAGTGGAGGGAGAAGCAGGAAGGCCAGGACGAATGAAGCCAAACTACAAGAAAGTGGACTACACAGGAATGAGGAACTTCCTGAACGGGGTTCAGTGGGACAGAGGACTGGCAGGGAAGCCAGTTAATGAGATGATGGAATATTTTTTTTTATTATTATCACACTGGCCGATTCCCACCAAGGCAGGGTGGCCCGAAAAAGAAAAACTTTCACCATCATTCACTCCATCACTGTCTTGCCAGAAGGGTGCTTTACACTACAGTTTTTAAACTGCAACATTAACACCCCTCTACAGAGTTCCACAATCAAACATTAGCCAATTTAGTCAAAACCTAGGAAGTATGATAACTGATGCACGCATGAACAAAGATCATTTACTACTCTCAGGTGACTTCAGTATAAATCTCCTGCAAGACCAGGACCCACACGTTACTGAATTCACAAACACAATGAGTAACTGTATGTTGCTACCAACAGTAACAAAACCTACAAGAGTTACAGAGACTAGTGTTTCCCTACTTGACCACATCTGGACCAACACCATATCCCCTTTAAAATCAGGCATAATTACAGATAATACCACAGACCACTACCCTACTTTCCTCATAACAACTCTTGGTAAAATACCCCAAGACACTACTAAAGTCACCTTCAGACTTCACAATGAGGCAGCCATTAATAACTTCACAACAGCAGTAACAAACATTGACTGGCACACTGAGCTAGAAATCTATACAGATATTGACGAATGTTTTAATAATTTTCTAAAAAAGACCCAATACCTTTATAACAAGCACTGCCCTAAAAAAACTAAACAGATGACAGCTAAGAGACTGAACAGTCCCTGGCTAACACCCAGCATTCTCAAATCCATAAATACAAAACACCGATATGAAAAACAGCACAGAATGGGTCACATAACCAGAGACCAAACAAAACGTTACTCGTCAATCCTAACCAGTCTGATAAGAAGGGCAAAAAAATTGTATTATGAGAACAGATTATCCAACTTACGAGGTGATATAAAAAAGACCTGGAAGACCCTATCAGAAATTCTGGGAACAAAAAAGATATCACGACATAGCGAAATATAATTAGCAAAATCAGATGAACCCCAACTCCCACCAACAGAAACAGCAAACAGACTCAATGATTTCTTCTCCACTATAGGTCAAAACCTTGCCAATAAAATCCCAAGCTCAGATACCCCACCAAATGACTACCTCACTGGCAACTACCCGAACACACTGTTCCTAGCTCCGACTAACCCATACGAAGTCTCCCTTATTATCAACGCACTGAAAAACAAGGCAGGAGATTTAAATACCTTACCACCCTTTATATACAAAAAAGCGTCACAAGTACTATCACCAATCATTGCAACACTCTTTAACAAATCCATTGAATCCTCCACCTTCCCTACAGTTCTCAAAATAGCAAGGGTCACCCCGATCCATAAAGGAGGAGACCAAACAGAGTTGAATAACTATAGGCCAATATCCAATTTACACCCTCTCTCAAAAATCTTCGAAAAATTAATTCATAAACGAATCTACTCCTACCTCATCTCCCAAAACATTCTCAACCCCTGCCAATTTGGATTCAGGCCTAATAAAAATACTAATGATGCTATTATACACATGCTAGAACATATATACACTGCAATAGAGAAAAAAGAAGTCCCACTGGGGATCTTCATTGACTTACGTAAAGCTTTTGATACAGTTAACCATGACTTGCTCCACGTAAAATTGTCACACTATGGTATAAGAGGGCACTCCCTCAACTACCTCAAGTCTTACCTCAGGGAAGTGTCCTTGGCCCTCTTCTCTTTCTCCTATACATAAATGACCTACCAAATGCTTCGCAATTACTCAAACCCACACTGTTTGCAGATGACACTACATACGTCTTCTCTCACCCGAGCCCAGTCACGCTAGCCAATACTGTAAACACCGAATTACAGAAAATATCTACCTGGATGAGGACTAACAAACTTACACTAAACATTGACAAAACCTACTTCATTCAGTTTGGTAACAGAGCTACAGATGTCCCTCTTAACATAATGATAAACGGATCACCTATCACAAAGCTAACAGAGGGAAAATTCTTAGGAATCCACCTCGATAATAGACTCAAATTTCATACACATATACAACAAATTTCTAAGAAAATCTCCAAGACTGTAGGCATACTATCGAAGATACGGTACTATGTTCCACAGTCAGCCCTCCTGGCCCTTTATCACTCTCTTATTTACCCCTATCTCACCTATGGAATTTGTGCATGGGGCTCAACAACAATTAACCATCTCAGACCACTAATTACCCAACAAAAGGCTGCAGTTAGAATGGTAACAAATTCTCACTACAGGCAACACACTCCACCAATATTCAAAACACTCAACCTACTCACCATACAAAACATCCATACTTATTATTGCACCTATTACATACATAGAACACTTAACTCTGATATTAACCCTCCCCTCAAACATCTCCTTGCCAACCTCAACAGAACACATGACCATAACACAAGGCACAGATCACTCTTTGATGTTCCTCGTGTCCATCTCACGCTATGCAAAAACTCAATGCACATAAAAGGTCCTAAAAACTGGAATTCATTACCTGTAAATATAAAAGAAACACTGCCTGTTTATAAATTCAAGTCTCTTCTCAAAGATCACTTACTCACTCAAAACCAAATAAATACTGAATAACTGAACCTTATAAATTGTATATCCTATATGTTACTCACAATTATATCACACAAATGTTAAACCTAGGACCCAATCTAACTTTATTATTTTTTTAAATACACTACCTAACAGAATACTCCATTCGACTGAATGTACAGCAATGCATGCAACAATATGACCTGTCTTTGTAATACTCATTTGTGCTTTATAGTTATCTGTTTACAATAATGTTTTATCACTGATTTCATCATTGCTTAGTTAATCTTAAGTTAATTTTAAGCCAGCCCGTAATGCTATGCATATAAGTGGCTTTGGCATGCTGCTCTTACCTGTATTTTTTGTACCTCTGTTTGTATGCTTAAATAACTAAATAAATAAATAAATAAATAAATAAATAAAGAGTGCAGGCACTGTACTTCCCATCTCCAGGAATCAAGTCCGGCCTGCCGGTTTCCCTGAACCCCTTCATAAATGTTACTTTGCTCACACTCCAACAGCACGTCAAGTATTAAAAACCATTTGTCTCCATTCACTCCTATCAAACACGCTCACGCATGCCTGCTGGAAGTCCAAGCCCCTCGCACACAAAACCTCCTTTACCCCCTCTCTCCAACCTTTCCTAGGCCGACCCCTACCCCGCCTTCCTTCCACTACAGACTGATACACTCTTGAAGTCATTCTGTTTCGCTCCATTCTCTCTACATGTCCGAACCACCTCAACAACCCTTCCTCAGCCCTCTGGACAACAGTTTTGGTAATCCCGCACCTCTTCCTAACTTCCAAACTACGAATTCTCTGCATTATATTCATACCACACATTGCCCTCAGACATGACATCTCCACTGCCTCCAGCCTTCTCCTCGCTGCAACATTCATCACCCATGCTTCACACCCATATAAGAGCGTTGGTAAAACTATACTCTCATACATTCCCCTCTTTGCCTCCAAGGACAAAGTTCTTTGTCTCCATAGACTCCTAAGTGCACCACTCACTCTTTTCCCCTCATCAATTCTATGATTCACCTCATCTTTCATAGACCCATCCGCTGACACGTCCACTCCCAAATATCTGAATACATTCACCTCCTCCATACTCTCTCCCTCCAATCTGATATTCAATCTTTCATCACCTAATCTTTTTGTTATCCTCATAACCTTACTCTTTCCTGTATTCACCTTTAATTTTCTTCTTTTGCACACCCTACCAAATTCATCCACCAATCTCTGCAACTTCTCTTCAGAATCTCCCAAGAGCACAGTGTCATCAGCAAAGAGCAGCTGTGACAACTCTCACTTTGTGTGTGATTCTTTATCTTTTAACTCCACGCCTCTTGCCAAGACCCTCGCATTTACTTCTCTTACAACCCCATCTATAAATATATTAAACAACCACGGTGACATCACACATCCTTGTCTAAGGCCTACTTTTACTGGGAAAAAATTTCCCTCTTTCCTACATACTCTAACTTGAGCCTCACTATCCTCGTAAAAACTCTTCACTGCTTTCAGTAACCTACCTCCTACACCATACACTTGCAACATCTGCCACATTGCCCCCCTATCCACCCTGTCATACGCCTTTTCCAAATCCATAAATGCCACAAAGACCTCTTTAGCCTTATCTAAATACTGTTCACTTATATGTTTCACTGTAAACACCTGGTCCACACACCCCCTACCTTTCCTAAAGCCTCCTTGTTCATCTGCTATCCTATTTTCCGTCTTACTCTTAATTCTTTCAATAATAACTCTACCATACACTTTACCAGGTATACTCAGCAGACTTATCCCCCTATAATTTTTGCACTCTCTTTTGTCCCCTTTGCCTTTATACAAAGGAACTATGCATGCTCTCTGCCAATCCCTAGGTACCTTACCCTCTTCCATACATTTATTAAATAATTGCACCAACCACTCCAAAACTATATCCCCACCTGCTTTTAACATTTCTATCTTTATCCCATCAATCCCGGCTGCCTTACCCCCTTTCATTTTACCTACTGCCTCACGAACTTCCCCCACACTCACAACTGGCTGTTCCTCACTCCTACAAGATGTTATTCCTCCTTGCCCTATACACGAAATCACAGCTTCCCTATCTTCATCAACATTTAACAATTCCTCAAAATATTCCCTCCATCTTCCCAATACCTCTAACTCTCCATTTAATAACTCTCCTCTCCTATTTTTAACTGACAAATCCATTTGTTCTCTAGGCTTTCTTAACTTGTTAATCTCACTCCAAAACTTTTTCTTATTTTCAACAAAATTTGTTGATAACATCTTACCCACTCTCTCATTTGCTCTCATTTTACATTGCTTCACCACTCTCTTAACCTCTCTCTTTTTCTCCATATACTCTTCCCTCCTTGCATCACTTCTACTTTGTAAAAACTTCTCATATGCTAACTTTTTCTCCCTTACTACTCTCTTTACATCATCATTCCACCAATCGCTCCTCTTCCCTCCAGCACCCACTTTCCTGTAACCACAAACTTCTGCTGAACACTCTAACACTACATTTTTAAACCTACCCCATACCTCTTCGACCCCATTGCCTATGCTTTCATTAGCCCATCTATCCTCCAATAGCTGTTTATATCTTACCCTAACTGCCTCCTCTTTTAGTTTATAAACCTTCACCTCTCTCTTCCCTGATACTTCTATTCTCCTTGTATCCCATCTACCTTTTACTCTCAGTGTAGCTACAACTAGAAAGTGATCTGATATATCTGTGGCCCCTCTATAAACATGTACATCCTGAAGTCTACTCAACAGTCTTTTATCTACCAATACATAATCCAACAAACTACTGTCATTTCGCCCTGCATCATATCTTGTATACTTATTTATCCTCTTTTTCTTAAAATATGTATTAATATGTATTACCTATAACTAAACCACTTTCTATACAAAGTTCAATCAAAGGGCTCCCATTATCATTTACACCTGGCACCCCAAACTTACCTACCACACCCTCTCTAAAAGTTTCTCCTACTTTAGCATTCAAGTCCCCTACCACAATTACTCTCTCTCCTATACATTCACTTAACATCTCCCAAAATCTCTCTCTCTCCTCTGCATTTCTCTCTTCTCCAGGTGCATACACGCTTATTATGACCCACTTCTCGCATCCAACCTTTACTTTAATCCACATAATTCTTGAATTTACACATTCATATTCTCTTTTCTCCTTCCATAACTGATCATTCAACATTACTGCTACCCCTTCCTTTGCTCTAACTCTCTCAGATACTCCAGATTTAATCCCATTTATTCCCCCCACTGAAACTCCCCTACCCCCTTGAGCTTTGTTTCGCTTAGGGCCAGGACGTGAAACTTCTTTTCATTCATAACATCAGCAATCATCTGTTTCTTGTCATCCGCACTACATCCACGCACATTTAAGCATCCCAGTTTTATAAAGTTTTTCTTCTTCTCTTTTTTAGTAAATGTCTACAGGAGAAGGGGTTACTAGCCCATTTCTCCCGGCATTTTAGTCGCCTCATACGACACGC
>NC_091306.1:24824504-24834504 GCF_038502225.1 Cherax quadricarinatus | reverse complement strand
GCATGAGGTACTGGAGGCAGTCATGTGGCATGAGATACTGGAGACAGTCATGTGGCATGAGGTACTGGAGACAGTCATATGGCATGAGGTACTGGAGACAGTCATGTGGCATGAGGTACTGGAGACAGTCATGTGGCATGAGGTACTGGAGACAGTCATGTGGCATGAGGTACTGGAGACAGTCATGTTGCATGAGGTACTGGAGACAGTCATGTGGTATGAGGAACTGGAGACAGTCATGTGGCATGTGGTATTGGAGACAGTCATGTGGCATGAGGTACTGGAGACAGTCATGAGGTATGAGGTTCTGGAGACAGTCATGTGGTATGAGGTACTGGAGACAGTCATGTGGTATGAGGTACTGGAGACAGTCATGTGGTATAAGGTACTGGAGACAGTCATGTGGCATGAGGTACTGGAGACAGTCATGTGGCATGAGGTACTGGAGACAGTCATGTGACATGAGGTACTGGAGACAGTCATGTGGTATGAGGTACTGGAGACAGTCATGTGGTATGAGGTACTGGAGACAGTCATGTGGTATGAGGTACTGGAGACAGTCATGTGGTATGAGGTACTGGAGACAGTCATGTGGTATGAGGTACTGCAGACAGTCATGTGGCATGAGGTACTGGAGACAGTCATGTGGCATGAGGTACTGGAGACAGTCATGTGGCATGAGGTACTGGAGACAGTCATGTGGCATGAGGTACTGGAGGCAGTCATGTGGCATGAGATACTGGAGACAGTCATGTGGCATGAGGTACTGGAGACAGTCATGTGGCATGAGGTACTGGAGACAGTCATGTGGCATGAGGTACTGGAGACAGTCATATGGCATGAGGTGCTGGAGAGTGTCATGTGGCATGAGGTACTGGAGACAGTCATGTGGCATGAGGTACTGGAGACAGTCATGTGGTATGAGGTTCTGGAGACAGTCATGTGGTATGAGGTACTGGAGACAGTCATGTGGTATGAGGTACTGGAGACAGTTATGTGGTATGAGGTACTGGAGACAGTCATGTGGTATGAGGTACTGGAGATAGTCATGTGGCATGAGGTACTGGAGGCAGTCATGTGGCATGAGGTACTGGAGGCAGTCATGTGGCATGAGATACTGGAGACAGTCATGTGGCATGAGGTACTGGAGACAGTCATATGGCATGAGGTACTGGAGACAGTCATGTGGCATGAGGTACTGGAGACAGTCATGTGGCATGAGGTACTGGAGACAGTCATGTGGCATGAGGTACTGGAGACAGTCATGTGGCATGAGGTACTGAAGACAGTCATGTGGTATGAGGAACTGGAGACAGTCATGTGGCATGTATTACTGGAGACAGTCATGTGGCATGAGGTACTGGAGACAGTCATGAGGTATGAGGTTCTGGAGACAGTCATGTGGTATGAGGTACTGGAGACAGTCATGTGGTATGAGGTACTGGAGACAGTCATGTGGTATGAGGTACTGGAGACAGTCATGTGGCATGAGGTACTGGAGACAGTCATGTGGCATGAGGTACTGGAGACAGTCATGTGGCATGAGGTACTGGAGACAGTCATGTGGAATGAGGTACTGGAGACAGTCATGTGGCATGAGGTACTGGAGACAGTCATGTGGCATGAGGTACTGGAGACAGTCATGTGGCATGAGGTACTGGAGACAGTCATGTGGCATGAGGTACTGGAGACAGTCATGTGGAATGAGGTACTGGAGACAGTCATGTGGCATGAGGTACTGGAGACAGTCATGTGGCATGAGGTACTGGAGACAGTCATGTGGAATGAGGTACTGGAGACAGTCATGTGGCATGAGGTACTGGAGACAGTCATGTGGCATGAGGTACTGGAGACAGTCATGTGGCATGAGGTACTGGAGACAGTCATGTGGCATGAGGTACTGGAGACAGTCATGTGGCATGAGGTACTGGAGACAGTCATGTGGCATGAGGTACTGGAGACAGTCATGTGGCATGAGGTACTGGAGACAGTCATGTGGCATGATGGACTAGCTTGCCATTCCTGAATGAGACCTGAAGTTGCAGGTATTGATGAGGCTTTGTGTTTGGGTACACTACTTGTATTATAGTGAGAGTATATAATTAATGTGTATGTGTGTGTGTGTGTGTGTGTGTGTGTGTGTGTGTGTGTGTGTATGTATGTGTGTGTTGCGGTCGCAGGGGTCGAGTCATAGCTCCTGGCTCCGCCTCTTCGCTGGCCGCTACTAGGTTCACTCACTGCTCCATGAGCTTTATCGAACCTCTTAAAGCTGTGTATGGATCCTGCCTCCTCTACATCGTTTTCCAGATTGTTCCACTTCCTGACAACTCTTTGACTGAAGAAATACTTCCTAACATCCCTGTGACTCATCTGAACTTTCAACTTCCAGCTGTGACTCCTTGTTGCTGTGTCCCATCTCGGAAACATTCTGTCCCTATCCACCTTGCCAATTCCTCTATATTTTATGTCGTTATCATCCCTCCTGTCCTGTAGTGTCGTCAGGTTGATTTTCCTTAACCTGTCCTCGTAGGTCATACCCCTTAGCTCCGGGACTAACCTTGTTACAAACCTTTGCACTTTCTCTAATTTCTTGACGTGTCTGAGCAGGTGTGGGCTTTATACTGTTGCTACATACTCTAATATGTGCCTGATGTACACATTGTACGTTATCTTAAATGACTTTTTACTTAGATGTCGAAACGCTGTTCTTAGGTATGCGAGGCGACCATATGCTGCAGCAGTTATTTGGTTGATATGCGCCTCAGGAGATGTGCTCGGTATGATGGTCGCCCCAAGATCCTTTTCCTTGAGTGAGTTTTGCAGCCTTTCACCTCCTAGGATGTACTCCGTCTGCGGTGTTCTTTATCCTTTCCCAAGCGTTATGACTTTTGCACCTGCTGGGGTTAAACTACAGGAGCCATTAGTCGGACCAGGCTTGCAGCCTGTCCAGATCTTCTTGTAAACTTACCTGATCCTCGTCCACTTGTATTCTTCTCATTAGCTTCACAACATCTGCAAACAGGAACACCTCTGAATCTATCCCTTTTGTCATATCATTCACATATACTAGAAACAGCACCGGACCTAGGACTAACCCTTGTGAAACCCCACTCGACACATGCACCCACTCTGACACTTCGTCACGTACCATGACTCGTTGTTTCCTTCCTGTCAGGTATTCCCTGACCCATTGCAGTACTCTCCCTGCTATTCCTGCCTGCTCATCTAGCTTTTCAATCAATCTCTTTTGTAGCACTGTATCGAAAGCCTTCTTATAGTCCAAGAAGATGCAGTCTATCCATCCCTCTCTCTCCTGTCTTGTGACGCAGGATTTCCCTTCCCTTCCCTGGTTGTCATGTATGAGCCCGTTCCTTTCTAGGTGCTCCACCACTCTTCTCCTGTTGATCTTCTACATAACTTCACATACTATACATGTCAGTGACACTGGTCTGTAGATTTATTTAAGATTATTGTTAGTGTCACACAGAGTGCTTCTGTTCTCTCTCTCTCAGGACCCAGGAAGAGATGTTGTCTGAGTCCACCGCCATCGAGGTATCAGTTTTCCTAGCAGTTTCTTCACCAGGAGCCTCCTCGGTTGTGTGCAGTATATCCAGCTCTTCTTGGTGCACCTTACTCCCTCGGTTTCCTGGAAGCCTCTCTGTCTAAATTGTAAATGCCTCCTTGAATCTTGAGCTGAATTCCTCACATACTTTCTGGTTGCTTCCTGTGAACTCCCCTCCTTCGTTCCTCAGCCTGATCACCTGGTCTTTGACTTGTTTTCCTCCTAATGTGGCTGTATAACAACTTTGGGTCAGATTTGGCTTTTGATGCTGTGTTATTCTTGTATTGTCGCTGAGCCTCTCTCCTTATCCATGCATATTCATTTCTGGCTCTTCGGCTCAGCTTCCTGTTTTCTCAAGTCCTTTGCCGTCTATTCTTTTTCCACATTTTAGCACACTTGGCTTTGGCCTCTCCTCACCTGGTAAACCATGGGTTCATTCTGGTCTTTCCATTGTTTCTGTTGCCCCTTGGCACGAACTTCTCCTCAGCTTTCCTGCATTTTGCGGTCATGTGTTCCATCATGTCATTCACTGTTTTCCCCCTCTAGCTCTCTTACCCACTGCACCATTGCAGGAATTACCTCATATGTATATAGTTCCGTTTTCTAAAGTTTAGTTTCTCTCGTCCTTCTCGTGCTGCCTCACTCTTTATTGTTAACTCTACTGTGTATTCGAAACTCAGGACCACATGATTGCTAGCGCCAAGGGGCGTTTCGTATGTTATTTCCTCTATGTCTGAACTGTTGAAGGTGAGTCCGAGGTCCAGCCTTGCTGGTTCATGGTCTCCACTTTCTCTGGTTGTGTCCCTAATATGTTGGTACCTGAAGCTTTCTAGCGCCGCATCCAGCATCTTGGCTCTCCGTGTTTCCGGTCCCCCATGTGGCTCCATATTTTCCCAGTCTGTCTCCTTTTGGTTGAAATCCCCCAAGATGAGTAACTTTGCCCTGCTTATGTGGGCCGTTCTGGCCACCTCGGCTAGTGTGGCCACCATCGTTCTGTTACTCTCATCGTATTGTTGTCTTGGTTTCCCGCTGTTCGGTTGCAGGTTGTACATCACTATCATCACTTTTGAACCCTCGGTTAAAAATGTTCCTACTATGTAGTCATCTGCTTCACCCTTGGCTAGTCCTCCCATCTCCTCAAAATGCCATTGATTTTTGATGAACAGTGCAACTCCTCCTCATCCTCTGTTTCCCCCCCTGTCTTTCCTCAGGATCTGATATCCAGATGGGAAGATTGCATCTGTTATTACCCTGTAAGCTTTGTCTCTGCGAGTGTTATGATGTCCGGGGATGCCTCAGTGATTCTTTTCTGCCACTCATCACTCTTATTTGCTATTCCATCAGTATTGGTATATCATACCTTCAGCTTTCTTCCCATAACTCTATTCAGGGGAGTGGGAGGGGTTAGTGCAGGCTGAGGGTGTGGTAGACAGGGCTGGATATTATGGTAGGGTGGTGTTGTGGTGGAATTAGTGCTGGGGGGGGACTGTTGGTATGGAGTGCAGTTTGTTTCTGGTTATTGTATTTGGTATGAGTTGGTAGGGGTTGGGATGCTGTGGGTAGTTCTTTGGGCAGTTGTGTTTGTGTTTCCCCCCTGAGGCTGCACTTCCCTATCTGTCGGTACCTGCTCTGTCTTCCCCCCTTTCTACCTCTGGCACATTCATACTCTCTCAGTTGCTTCTTTCTTCTGTTCTGTCATGACCGTGGTTTCCTCTGCAGGATCTTGTTTCGTACCATTTCTGTCTTGAATGCCAATTTGATTATGCGCTTCTTTTCCGTTCAGTACTGTTCAAGTCTGAAAAATTGTCTGTAGTTTCATGTCGTCTCCTGTTACTGTGATGATGCTCTCAATCTCTTTTACCTCCCCTTGTCTTCTTTCGTCATAGGTCTTTCTGCTCATGGAACCCACTAATAATAAGCCATCTTTCCTTCTCCTCTTCCCATTTCGTTTCCCTCCATATATCTGGGTCCAATGTAATTATCTTGTTGGTTGTTTCCCTTATTGTCTCCCAGATGTCACGGCAGCCTGATATCATTTCCTCAATGGGCTTATTTACTCATTTCCATCCTTCAGTCTCCCTAACTGTCTGTGAATGTTCCTGCATCCAGCACCTTTCTCCTATCAGTCCTCACCTCTATATTCCACTTCAGCACTTCCAGTTCATCTGCCAGGCTCTGCACTTTTGCCTCAGCAGCAACAGCTTGTAACTCCTACTTCTTGATCTCTGTAGATATAAGAACATAAGAAGGAACACTGCATCAAGTCTACTGGCCCATGCGAGGCAGGTCCAAGTCACCTCCCGGCTTGAACATTAAAATGGTATAAAATACCGACAGGTTGTTAGGTAAGACACATATGCAACAGTTAGGTATCTTTATTATGAAACGTTTCGCCTACACAGTAGGCTTCTTCAGTCAAGTACAGAAAAGTTGATAGAAGCAGAAGATACTTGAAGACGATGTAATCAGTCCATCACCCTTAAAGTTTTGAGGTGGTCAGTTCCTCAGTCTGGAGAAGAGCATTGTTCCATAGTATGAAACAATATGGAGATGAAGTGACAGAATGGAGCTTTTTATAGCGCCAAGAGGTGAGACGTAGGCCACTAGGAGAGGTAAGAACTCAGATGTTGAGAGGTCAGGTCCCTCTCAAATCCAGCCCCTCTCACTAGTGGAAGTTGTCGAAGTTGATTGCAGGTCTGTACCAAGATACCCTTGTGTTGCAGTGTCTGACAGATTGAACATTAAAATGGTTTAAAATACCGACAGGTTGTTATGTAAGACACATATGCAACAGTTAGGTATCTTTATTATGAAACGTTTCGCCTATACAGTAGGCTTCTTCAGTCAAGTACAGAAAAGCTGATAGAAGCAGAAGATACTTGAAGACGATGTAATCAGTCCATCGCCCTTAAAGTTTTGAGGTGGTCAGTCCCTCAGTCTGGAGAAGAGCATTGTTCCATAGTATGAAACAATATGGAGAAGAAGTGACAGGATGGAGCTTCTTATAGCGCCAAGAGGTGAGACGTAGGCCACTAGGAGAGGTAAGAACTCAGATGTTGAAAGGTCAGGTTCCTCTCAAATCCAGCCGCTCTCACTAGTGGAAGTTGTCGAAGTTGATTGCAGGTCTGTACCAAGATACCCTTGTGTTGCAGTGTCTGACAGATTGAACATTAAAATGGTATTTTCGCCTACTGTGTAGGCGAAACGTTTCATAATAAAGATACCTAACTGTTGCATATGTGTCTTACCTAACAACCTGTCGGTATTTTATACCATTTTAATGTTCAATCTGTCAGACACTGCAACACAAGGGTATCTTGGTACAGACCTGCAATCAACTTCGACAACTTCCACTAGTGAGAGCGGCTGGATTTGAGAGGGACCTGACCTTTCAACATCTGAGTTCTTACCTCTCCTAGTGGCCTACGTCTCACCTCTTGGCGCTATAAAAGCTCCATTCTGTCACTTCATCTCCATATTGTTTCATACTATGGAACAATGCTCTTCTCCAGACTGAGGGACTGACCACCTCAAAACTTTAAGGGTGATGGACTGATTACATCGTCTTCAAGTATCTTCTGCTTCTATCAACTTTTCTGTACTTGACTGAAGAAGCCTACTGTGTAGGCGAAACGTTTCATAATAAAGATACCTAACTGTTGCATATGTGTCTTACCTAATCACCTCCCGGCTTAAACCAATGCCCCACCTAGTCAAGTCAGGTTACATCCACTTAAGAAAGGGGCACGACATCAGACCTATTAGCACAAGCTAGTCAGGTCTAACTGACACCTAGCCACACCCACTCATGTATTTATCTATCTTATTTTTAAAACTACACAACATCTTAGCTTCTATGACGGTACTTGGGAGTTTGTTATACTCATCCACAACTCTATTATCAAAACTGTGCTCTCCTGTATCCTTCCTGAATGATTTTTTCCGATTTAAAACCATTGCTGCGAGTCCTGTCTCGGATAGATATTCGTAGCACGCTGTTTACATTCCCTTTATGTATTCCTGTTTTCCATTTATACACCTCAATCATATCCCCCTTAATTCTATGCCTTTCTAGAGAGTACAGATTCAGGGCCCTCAGATCAATATTGTCATTTTCCTTTGTACGTTTTCCAGTGCATTTATATTCATTTTGTAATACGGTGACCAGAACTGTGCAGCATAATCGAAATGAGGTCTAACCAAAGATATATAGAGTTGAAGAACAACCTGAGGACTCCTATTATTTGTGGTCTTTGATGTGAAGCCAAGAATTCTGTTCGCTTTATTGCGAACACTTATGCACTGTTGTCTTGGTTTTAGATTACTACTAACCAGAACTCCCAAATCCTTTTCGCAATAAGTAATATTAAGATCTACATTATTTAGTTTATATATGGCATGGTTATTTTCTTGTCCAGTGTTTAGAACTTTGCATTTGTCTACATTAAACTGCATCTGCCACTTCTCCGACCACTACATCAGTCTATTCAAATCTTCATGGAGTGCTGTAATGTTCTCATTTGAATAAATTAGACGACCTATTTTGGAGTCATCAGCAAACTTGCTTATGTCGCTATTTATTCCCTCATCAATGTCGTTTATATAAATTGTGAACAACAAGGGGCCCAACACCGACCCCAGTGGAACACCACTCGTGATACGCCCCCACTCTTATTTCTCCCCATTGATGCAAACTCTCTGCTGCCTATCTGTCAACCATGCCTCTACCCAGAAAAAAATTTCTCCTATTCTGTGTACCTTAATTTTCCTCATACCCAATATATCCTTATACACAATATCATATTCATTACCATGATCTGCCTCCTCAAACACCTTGGTGAAAAAAAGTTAGTAAATTCGTAAGACAGGAACGCCCCTTTGTAAAACCGTGCTGAGATTCATTAATCAATTTATGCCTTTCAAGATGGCTACAAATTGCCTCGGCAATTATTCATTCCATAAATTTCCCCACTATGGAGGTAAGGCTTATTGGTCTATAGTTCGAAGCTAAGGACCTGTCACCTGCCTTCTAAATAGGTATTACAGTTGCCATTTTGCACTTGTCTGGCACTATGCCAGTTTGTAGTGATATATTGAAAAGATTAGTCAGTGGTTTGCTAAGTTCTATTTTACATTCATTTAAAACCCTTGCAAACAGTTTATCAGGGGATTTGTTAGGTTTTAATTTCTCAATTTGTCTGAGGACCATGTCACTAGTTACCACAATCCTGCATAGTTTATTATCGTCCTGTTTTACATAATTTATAATTTCTGGAATTTCGCTAGTATCTTCCTGAGTATAAACCGAGAGGAAAAAAGAGTTAAAAATTTCACACATTTCCCTATCACTGTCATTGATCTGACCTGAGTTACTCTTGAGTGGGTCTATCTTGTCCCTAATCTTACTTTTATATACTTGAAAGAAACCTTGTGGGTTAGTCTTCGGATCCCTTGCCACTCTAGCCTCATAATCTCATAATCCTTCATTGAGTTGCATAACTCAGTTTTTTCTCCACTCTCCTTCCATTGTGCTCTTGATCCTTCCTACCAATGTTTCCTTATCATCCTTGATATTATTGTCTCTTCTTAATGACATTTTTTGTTGTTTTGGGAGGCTTAGTACAAGTGTGATAGTGTTAAGAGTGTTTGTATGTGTGTGTGTGTGTTTGTGTGTGTGTTTGTTTGTGTGTGTGTGTACTCACCTAATTGTGGTTGCAGGGGTCGAGACTCAGCTCCTGGCCCCGGCTCCTGGTGTGTTTGTGTGTATGTGTTTGTGTGTATGTGTGTGTGTGTGTGTGTGTTTGTGTGTGTGTGTTTGTGTGTGTGTGTTTGTGTGTGTATGTGTTTGTGCGTGTGTGTGTATGTGTGTGTGTGTGTGTTTATGTGTTTTTTGTTTGTGTGTTTGTGTGTGTGTGTGTGTGTGTGTGTGTTTGTACCCACCTAGTTGTGGTTGCAGGGGTGTGGTGTGTGTGTGTATGTGTTTGTGTATGTTTGTGTGTATATATTGTGTCTGGATCCATGATCGTATTTGTATGTTGTTGTGTGTTGGTGTACTCACCTAATTGTGGTTGCAGGGGTCGAGACTCAGCTCTTGGCCCCGCCTCTTCACTGATCGCTACTAGGTCCTCTCTCTCTCCCTGCTCCATGAGCTTTATCATATATCGTCTTAAAGTTTTCTATGGTTCCTGCCTCCACTACATCACTTGCTAGACTATTCCACTTCCTGACAACTGTATGACTGAAGAAATGCTTCCTAACATTCCTTTGACTCATCTGAGTCTTCAACTTCCAGTTGTGACCCCTTGTTTTTATGTCCCCTCTCTGGAACATCCTGTCTCTGTCCACCACGCAGTATTTTGTATGTCGTTATCATGTCTCCTCTAACCCTCCTGTCCTCCAGTGTCGTCAGGCTAATTTCCCTTAACCTTTCTTCGTAGG
>NC_091306.1:24817004-24819504 GCF_038502225.1 Cherax quadricarinatus | reverse complement strand
CATGTCGTTCACATATACCAAAAATAGCACTGGTCCTAGGACCGACCCCTGTGGGACCCCGCTCGTCACAGGTGCCCACTGTGATACATCATTACGTACCATGACTCGTTGTTGCCTCCCTGTCAGGTATTCTCTGATCCATTGCAGTGCCCTTCCTGTTATATGCGCCTGATGCTCTAGCTTCTGCACTAATCTCTTGTGAGGAACTGTGTCAAAAGCCTTCTTGCAGTCCAAGAAGATGCAATCAACCCACCCCTCTCTCTCTTGTCTTACTTCTGTTATTTTATCATAAAACTCCAGAAGGTTTGTGACACAGGATTTGCCTTCCGTGAATCCGTGCTGGTTGGCATTTATACTCCTGTTCCGTTCCAGGTGCTCCACCACTCTCCTCCTGATAATCTTCTCCATAATTTTGCATACTATACACGTCAATGACACAGGTCTATAGTTTAGTGCCTCTTTTCTGTCTCCTTTTTTGAAAATGGGAACTACATTTGCCGTCTTCCATACCTCAGGTAGTTGCCCAGTTTCCAGGGATGTGTTGAAGATTGTGGTAAGTGGTACGCACAACATATCTGCTCCCTCTCTAAGGACCCATGGAGAGATGTTGTCCGGTCCCATTGCCTTTGAGGTATCGATGTCCCTTAGCAGTTTCTTCACCTCCTCCTCATCTGTATGTATGTCGTCCAACACTTGTTGGTGTATTCCTTGTTGGTGTCCCCATCTGGTCTGTCCCCCCAGAGTCCTTCCTGTCTCTACTGTAAATACTTCCTTAAATCTCGTGTTGAGCTCCTCACATACCTCTTGATCGTTTCTTGTGAGTTCTCCACCTTCTTTCCTCAGCCTTATCACCTGGTCCTTGACTGTTGTCTTCCTCCTAATGTGGCTATACAGCAGTTTCGGGTCAGATTTGACTTTCGATGCTATGTCGTTTTCATACTGTCGCTGGGCCTCCCTCCTTATCTGCGCATACTCGTTTCTGGCTCTTCTACTAATCTCCTTGTTTTCCTGGGTCCTATGCCTCCTGTACCTTTTCCATTCTCTGTTGCACTTAGTTTTTGCCTCCCTACACCTTCGGGTAAACCAAGGACTCGTTTTGGTCTTCCTATTATTTCTGTTTCCCTTGGGAACAAAACTTTCCTCTGCCTCCTTGCACTTTGTTGCCACATATTCCATCATCTCGTTTACTGATTTTCCTACCATTTCTCTGTCCCACTGAACCTCCTGCAGGAAGTTTCTCATACCTGTGTAGTCCCCCCTTTTATAGTTTGGCCTGTCCCCTTCAGTTCCTGTTACCTTCTCCACTTGTAACTCTACTATATAGTCAAAACTCAGAACCACATGATCGCTAGCTCCAAGGGGCCTCTCGTAAGTGATGTCCTCGATGTCTGAACTGCTCAGGGTGAACACAAGATCCAGTCTTGCTGGCTCATCCTCCCCTCTCTCTCTGGTTGTGTCCCTGACATGTTGATGCATGAGGTTTTCAAGTACCACATCCAACATCTTGGCTCTCCATGTTTCGGGACCCCCATGTGGCTCCAGGTTTTCCCAGTCGATCTCCCTGTGGTTGAAATCGCCCATTACCAGTAACTTTGCTCTGCTCGAGTGAGCTCTTCTTGCCACCTCAGCCAGTGTGTCCACCATCACCCTGTTGTTTTCTTCGTACTCCTCTCTTGGCCTCCTGCAGTTCTGTGGTGGGTTATACATCACTCCAATGACTACTTTATGTTCTCCGGACTGAATTGTACCTACAATGTAGTCTCTTTCTCCAATCATGTCCATGCCTTCCATTTCCTCAAATCCCCATTGGTGTTTTATGAGCAGTGCAACCCCTCCTCCCCCTCTACTCCTTCTATCTTTCCTCAGGATCTGATATCCTGTTGGGAAGATTGTGTCTGTTATTGTCTCAGCGAGTTTTGTTTCTGTGACTGCTATGATGTCTGGGGATTTTTCACTGATTCTTTCATTCCACTCCTCATGTTTATTCGTTATTCCATCCGCGTTTGTGTACCAAACCTTTAGTTTCTTTTCTATCATTGTGGTCATGCAAGTATATTGGGGTTGGGGGAGCGAGAGCCTTGGTGGGGGCCTATATGGGGCTGTGGTGTAGGTGGGGTATGTGTTGATGGGGGTGGGGTCAGAATGCCCATAAGGGACAGCTGTTGGGGTGAGGTTTGTGATATGGGGGTTGGTGGCAGAGGGAACAGTGAGTGGGTTGTAGTATAGGTTGCTCAGTTGCGTTGGGAATGTTGCGGGTGGGGTCTTTTGGTGGGAGATTCTGTGGGGTGTGTTTGCCCTTCCTCCTGTGTCTGGGTCCTGCTCATTTTCATTGCTTCTCGTTCCTCCTTGCGTCTCTGTACCCTCTCTTTCAGTGTAGTCCTTTCTTCTTGTGTTCTGTCGCGGTCGAGGTATACTCTCTGGTACCCCTCTTTGTCCCTCAGTCTTGCTTTCTCTTGCAGAATCCTGATTCGAACTGATTCTTCCTTGAAAGTTACTCTGA
>NC_091306.1:24809504-24812004 GCF_038502225.1 Cherax quadricarinatus | reverse complement strand
ACCCACACCATGGGTATGATGTGGCTACCACCCACACCATGGGTATGATGTGGCTACCACCCACACCATGGGTATGATGTGGCTACCACCCACACCATGGGTATGATGTGGCTACCACCCACACCATGGGTATGATGTGGCTACCACCCACACCATGGGTATGATGTGGCTACCACCCACACCATGGGTATGATGTGGCTACCACCCACACCATGGGTATGATGTGGCTACCACCCACACCATGGGTATGTGGCTACCACCCACATCATGGGTATGATGTGGCTACCACCCATACCATGGGTATGGTGTGGCTACAACCCACACCATGGGTATGATGTGGCTACCAACCACACCATGGGTATGATGTGGCTACCACCCACACCATGGGTATGATGTGGCTACCACCCACACCATGGGTATGATGTGGCTACCACCCACACCATGGGTATGATGTGGCTACCACCCACACCATGGGTATGATATGGCTACCACCCACACTATGGGTATAATGTGACTATCACACACTATGGGTATGATGTGGCTACCACCCACACCATGGGTATGATGTGACTACCACCCACACCATGGGTATGATGTGGCTACCACCCACACCATGGGTATGATGTGGCTACCACCCACACCATGGGTATGGTGTGGCTACCACCCACACCATGGGTATGGTGTGACTACCACCCACACCATGGGTATGGTGTGCATAATAAATTAAACTAACCTCCCAACAACACTAATTCACTCCATCCCTACCTCACTCCTTCCTCCCTCCATCCCTACCTCACTCCTTCCTCCCTCCATCCCTACCTCACTCCTTCCTCCCTCCATCCCTACCTCACTCCTTCCTCCCTCCATCCCTACCTCACTCCTTCCTCCCTCCATCCCTACCTCACTCCTTCCTCCCTCCATCCCTACCTCACTCCTTCCTCCCTCCATCCCTACCTCACTCCTTCCTCCCTCCATCCCTACCTCACTCCTTCCTCCCTCCATCCCTACCTCACTCCTTCCTACCTCCACTCCTTCCTCCCTCCATCCTACCTCACTCCTTCCTACCTCCATCCCTACCTCACTCCTTCCTCCCTCCATCCCTACCTCACTCCTCCTCCCTCCCATCCCTACCTCACTCCTTCGTCCCTCCATCCCTACCACACTCCTTCCTACCTCCATCCCTACCTCACTCCTTCCTCCCTCCATCCCTACCTCACTCCTTCCTCCTCCATCCCTACCTCACTCCTTCCTCCCTCCATCCCTACCTCACTCCTTCCTCCCTCCATCCCTACCTCACTCCTTCCTCCCTCCATCCCTACCTCACTCCTTCCTACCTCCATCCCTACCTCACTCCTTCCTCCCTCCATCCCTACCTCACTCCTTCCTCCCTCCATCCCTACCTCACTCCTTCGTCCCTCCATCCCTACCTCACTCCTTCCTACCTCCATCCCTACCTCACTCCTTCCTCCCTCCATCCCTACCTCACTCCTTCCTCCCTCCATCCCTACCTCACTCCTTCCTCCCTCCATCCCTACCTCACTCCTTCCTACCTCCATCCCTACCTCACTCCTTCCTCCCTCCATCCCTACCTCACTCCTTCCTACCTCCATCCCTACCTCACTCCTTCCTCCCTCCATCCCTACCTCACTCCTTCCTACCTCCATCCCTACCTCACTCCTTCCTCCCTCCATCCCTACCTCACTCCTTCCTCCCTCCATCCCTACCTCACTCCTTCCTCCCTCCATCCCTACCTCACTCCTTCCTCCCTCCATCCCTACCTCACTCCTGCCTCCCTCCATCCCTACCTCACTCCTTCCTCCCTCCATCCCTACCTCACTCCTTCCTCCCTCCATCCCTACCTCACTCCTTCCTCCCTCCATCCCTACCTCACTCCTTCCTCCCTCCATCCCTACCTCACTCCTTCCTCCCTCCATCCCTACCTCACTCCTGCCTCCCTCCATCCCTACCTCACTCCTTCCTCCCTCCATCCCTACCTCACTCCTTCCTCCCTCCATCCCTACCTCACTCCTTCCTCCCTCCATCCCTACCTCACTCCTTCCTCCCTCCATCCCTACCTCACTCCTTCCTCCCTCCATCCCTACCTCACTCCTTCCTCCCTCCATCCCTACCTCACTCCTTCCTCCTTCCATCCCTACCTCACTCCTTCCTCCCTCCATCCCTACCTCACTCCTTCCTCCCTCCATCCCTACCTCACTCCTTCCTCCCTCCATCCCTACCTCACTCCTTCCTCCTCTCCATCCCTACCTCACTCCTTCCTCCCTCCATCCCTACCTCACTCCTTCCTCCTTCCATCCCTACCTCACTCCTTCCTCCCTCCATCCCTACCTCACTCCTTCCTCCCTCCATCCCTACCTCACTCCTTCCTCCCTCCATCCCTACCTCACTGCTTCCTCCTTCCATCCCTACCTCACTCCTTCCTCCCTCCATCCCTACCTCACTCCTTCCTCCCTCCATCCCTACCTCACTCCTTCCTCCCTCC
>NC_091306.1:24794504-24804504 GCF_038502225.1 Cherax quadricarinatus | reverse complement strand
GTGACCAGCTAGCAGGCAGTGTGGTCAGGTAGCAGGCAGTGTGAGCAGGCAGCAGGCAGTGTGAGCAGGTAGCAGGCAGTGTGACAATGTATCAGGCAGTGTGCCCAGGTAGTAGGCAGTGTGACCAGATAGAAGTGTGACCAGGTAGCAGGCAGTGTGACCAGGTAGCAGGTGGTATGACCAGGTGGCAGGCAGTGTGGCCAGGTTGAAGGCAGTGTGGCCAGGTAGCAGGCAGTGTGGCCAGGGAACAGGCAATGTAGCCAAGTAGCAGGCAGTGTGGCCAGGTAGCAAGCAGTGTGACCAGGTAGTAGGCCGTGTGGCCAGGTAGCAGGAAGTGTGACCAGGTAGCAGGCAAGGTAGCAGGCAGTGTGACCAGGTAGCAGGCAATCTGGCCAGTTAGCAGGCAGTGGGGCCAGTTAGCAAGTAGTATAGCCAGGTAGCAGGCAGTATGGCCAGTAAGCAAGCAGTGTAGCCAGGTAGCAGGCAGTGTGGCTAGGTAGCAGGCAGTGTGGCCAGGTAGCAGACATTGTGACCAGGTATCAGGCAGTGTGACCAGGTGGTAGGCAGTGTGACCAGGTAGAAAGCAGTGTGCCCAGGTAGTAGGCAGTGTGACCAGATAGCAGTGTGACCAGGTATCAGACAGTGTGACCAGGTAACAGGCATTGTGACCAAGTATCATGCAGTGTGATCAGGTAGCAGGCAGTGTGACCAGGTAGCAGGGAGTGTGGCCATGTAGCAGGCAGTGTGACCAGATATCAGGCAGTGTGGTCAGGTAGCAGGCAGTGTGGTCAGGTAGCAGGTAGTGTGGCCAGGTAGCAGGCAGTGTCACCAGGTAGCAGGTAATGTGGCCAGGAAGCAAGTAGTGTGGCCAGGTAGCAGGCAGTGTGGTCAGGTAGCAGGTAGTGTGACCAGGTAGCAGACAGTGTGACCAGGTAGCAGGTAGTGTGGTCAGGTAGTAGCCTTTATGACTAGGTAGCAGGCAGTGTGGCCAGGTAGCAGGCAGTGTGGCTAAGTAGCAGGCAGTGTGGCCAGGTAGTAGCCAGTATAACCAGGTAACAGGCAGCGTGACCAGCTAGCAGGTAGTGTGGTCAGGTAGCAGGCAGTATGAGCAGGTAGCAGGCAGTGTGAGCAGGTAGCAGGCAGTGTGAGCAGGTAGCAGGCAGTGTGAGCAGCTAGCAGGCAGTGTGACCAGGTAGAAGGTGGTGTGACCAGGTGGCAGGCAGTGTGGCCAGGGAACAGGCAATGTAGCCAAGTAGCAGGCAGTGTGGCCAGGTAGCAAGCAGTGTGACCAGGTAGTAGGCCGTGTGGCCAGGTAGCAGGAAGTGTGACCAGATAGCAGGCAGTGTGGCAAGGTAGCAGGCAGTGTGACCAAGTAGCAGGCAATCTGGCCAGTTAGCAGGCAGTGGGGCCAGGTAGCAAGTAGTGTAGCCAGGTAGCAGGCAGTATGGCCAGGAAGCAAGCGGTGTAGCCAGGTAGCAGGCAGTGTGGCTAGGTAGCAGGCAGTGTGGCCAGGTAGCAGGCAGTGTAACCAGGTAACAGACATTGTGACCAGGTATCAGGCAGTGTGACCAGGTAGTAGGCAGTGTGACCAGGTAGAAAGCAGTGTGCCGAGGTAGTAGGCAGTGTGACCAGATAGCAGTGTGACCAGGTATCAGGCAGTGTGACCAGGTAACAGGCATTGTGACCAAGTATCATGCAGTGTGATCAGGTAGCAGGCAGTGTGACCAGGTAGCAGGGAGTGTGGCCATGTAGCAGGCAGTGTGACCAGATATCAGGCAGTGTGGTCAGGTAGCAGGCAGTGTGGTCAGGTAGCAGGTAGTGTGGCCACGTAGCAGGCAGTGTCACCAGGTAGCAGGTAATGTGGCCAGGTAGCAAGTAGTGTGGCCAGGTAGCAGGCAGTGTGGTCAGGTAGCAGGTAGTGTGGCCAGGTAGCAGTGTGACCAGGTAGCAGGTAGTGTGGCCATGTAGCAGGTAGTGTGGCCAGGAAGCAGGTAGTGTGGCCAAGTAGCAGGCAGTGTGGCCAGGTAGTAGCCAGTATAACCACGTATCAGGCAGTGTGGCCAGGTAGCAGGCAGTGTGACCAGTTAGCAGGTAGTGTGGCCAGGTAGTAGCCAGTATGACCAGGTAGCAGGCAGTGTGGCCAGGTAGCAGGCAGTGTGGCTAAGTAGCAGGCAGTGTGGCCAGGTAGTAGCCAGTATAACCAGGTAACAAGCAGTGTGGCCAGGTAGCAGGCAGTGTGGCTAAGTAGCAGGCAGTGTGAGCAGGCAGCAGGCAGTGTGAGCAGGTAGCAGGCAGTGTGATCAGGTAGCAGGCAGTGTGCTCAGGTAGCAGGCAGTGTGAGCAGGTAGCAGGCAGTGTGAGCAGGTAGCAGGCAGTGTGACAATGTATCAGGCAGTGTGCCCAGGTAGTAGGCAGTGTGGCCAGATAGCAGTGTGACCAGGTAACAGGCAGTGTGACCAGGTAGCAGGTGGTGTGACCAGGTGGCAGGCAGCGTGGCCAGGTAGCAGGCAGTGTGGCCAGGTAGCAGACAGTGTGGCCAGGGAACAGGCAATGTAGCCAAGTAGCAGGCAGTGTGGCCAGGTAGCAAGCAGTGTGACCAGGTAGTAGGCCGTGTGGCCAGGTAGCAGGAAGTGTGACCAGGTAGCAGGCAAGGTAGCAGGCAGTGTGACCAGGTAGCAGGCAATGTGGCCAGGTAGCAGGCAGTGGGGCCAGGTAGCAAGTAGTGTAGCCAGGTAGCAGGCAGTATGGCCAGGAAGCAAGCAGTGTAGTCAGGTAGCAGGCAGTGTGGCTAGGTAGCAGGCAGTGTGGCCAGGTAGCAGGCAGTGTAACCAGGTAACAGACATTGTGACCAGGTATCAGGCAGTGTGACCAGGTAGTAGGCAGTGTGACCAGGTAGAAGGTAGTGTGACCAGGTAACAGGCATTGTGACCAGGTATCAGGCAGTGTGACCAGGTAGGAAGCAGTGTGCCCAGGTAGTAGGCAGTGTGACCAGATAGCAGTGTGACCAGGTATCAGGCAGTGTGACTAGGAAAAAGACATTGTGACCAAGTATCATGCATTGTGATCAGGTAGCAGGCAGTGTGACCAGGTAGCAGGGAGTGTGGCCAGGTAGCAGGCAGTGTGACCAGATATCAGGCAGTGTGGTCAGGTAGCAGGAAGTGCGACCAGGTATCAGGCATTGTGACCAGGTATCAGGCAGTGTGGTCAGGTAGCAGGCAGTGTGACCAGGTATCAAGCAGTGTGACCAGATAGCTGGCAATGCGACCAGGTATCAGGCAGTGTGGTCAGGTAGCAGGCAGTGTGAACAGGTAGCAGGGAGTGTGACCAGGTAGCAGGGAGTGTGACCAGGTAGCAGGCAGTGTGGTCAGGTATCAGTCAGTGTGAAAAAACTTTATCGAAACACTTGCTGTATGAGGTACTGTGTGAGAAAGTCCTGTATGAGGAAGAGGTGTATGAGAAGGTCCTGTATGAGGAAGAGGTGTATGAGAAGATCCTGTATGAGGAAGAGGTGTATGAGAAGGTCCTGTTGAGGAAGAGGTGTATGAGAAGGTCCTGTATGAGGAAGAGGTGTATGAGAAGGTCCAGTATGAGGAAGAGGTGTATGAGAAAGTCCTGTATGAGGAAGAGGTGTATGAGAAGGTCCTGTATGAGGAAGAGGTGTATGAGAAGGTCCAGTATGAGGAAGAGGTGTATGAGAAAGTCCTGTATGAGGAAGAGGTGTATGAGAAGGTCCTGTATGAGGAAGAGGTGTATGAGAAGGTCCTGTATGAGAAAGGTGTATGAGAAAGTCCTGTATGAGGAAGAGGTGTATGAGAAGGTCCTGTATGAGGAAGAGGTGTATGAGAAGGTCCTGTATGAGGAAGAGGTGTATGAGAAGGACCTGTATGAGGAAGATGTGTATGAGAAGGTCCTGTATGAGGAAGAGGTGTATGAGAAGGACATGTATGAGAAGGAGGTGTATGAGAAGGTCCTGTATGAGGAAGAGGTGTATGAGAAGAACCTGTATGAGGAAGAGGTGTATGAGGTCTTGTATGAGGAAGTGGTGTATGAGAAGGTCCTGTATGAGGAAGAGGTATGAGAAGGTCCTGTATGAGGAAGAGGTGTATGAGAAAGTCCTGTATGAGGAAGAGGTGTATGAGAAGGTTGTGTATGAGGAAGAGGTGTATGAGAAGGTTGTGCCTGAGGGAGGGAGCACCTCGGTCAGAAGGTTGTGTCTGAGGGAGGGAGCACCTCGGTCAGAAGGTTGTGCCTGAGGGAGGGAGCACCTCGGTCAGAAGGTTGTGCCTGAGGGAGGGAGCACCTCGGTCAGAAGGTTGTGTCTGAGGGAGGGAGCACCTCGGTCAGAAGGTTGTGTCTGAGGGAGGGAGCACCTCGGTCAGAAGGTTGTGTCTGAGGGAGGGAGCACCTCGGTCAGAAGGTTGTGCCTGAGGGAGGGAGCACCTCGGTCAGAAGGTTGTACCTGAGGGAGGGAGCACCTCGGTCAGAAGGTTGTGTCTGAGGGAGGGAGCACCTCGGTCAGAAGGTTGTACCTGAGGGAGGGAGCACCTCGGTCAGAAGGTTGTGTCTGAGGGAGGGAGCACCTCGGTCAGAAGGTTGTGTCTGAGGGAGGGAGCACCTCGGTCAGAAGGTTGTACCTGAGGGAGGGAGCACCTCGGTCAGAAGGTTGTACCTGAGGGAGGGAGCACCTCGGTCAGAAGGTTGTGTCTGAGGGAGGGAGCACCTCGGTCAGAAGGTTGTACCTGAGGGAGGGAGCACCTCGGTCAGAAGGTTGTGTCTGAGGGAGGGAGCACCTCGGTCAGAAGGTTGTGTCTGAGGGAGGGAGCACCTCGGTCAGAAGGTTGTGTCTGAGGGAGGGAGCACCTCGGTCAGAAGGTTGTGCCTGAGGGAGGGAGCACCTCGGTCAGAAGGTTGTGTCTGAGGGAGGGAGCACCTCGGTCAGAAGGTTGTACCTGAGGGAGGGAGCACCTCGGTCAGAAGGTTGTGTCTGAGGGAGGGAGCACCTCGGTCAGAAGGTTGTGTCTGAGGGAGGGAGCACCTCGGTCAGAAGGTTGTACCTGAGGGAGGGAGCACCTCGGTCAGAAGGTTGTGCCTGAGGGAGGGAGCACCTTGGTCAGAAGGTTGTGCCTGAGGGAGGGAGCACCTCGGTCAGAAGGTTGTGCCTGAGGGAGGGAGCACCTTGGTCAGAAGGTTGTGCCTGAGGGAGGGAGCACCTCGGTCAGAAGGTTGTATCTGAGGGAGGGAGCACCTCGGTCAGAAGGTTGTGTCTGAGGGAGGGAGCACCTCGGTCAGAAGGTTGTACCTGAGGGAGGGAGCACCTCGGTCAGAAGGTTGTGTCTGAGGGAGGGAGCACCTCGGTCAGAAGGTTGTGTCTGAGGGAGGGAGCACCTCGGTCAGAAGGTTGTGCCTGAGGGAGGGAGCACCTCGGTCAGAAGGTTGTGCCTGAGGGAGGGAGCACCTTGGTCAGAAGGTTGTGCCTGAGGGAGGGAGCACCTCGGTCAGAAGGTTGTGCCTGAGGGAGGGAGCACCTTGGTCAGAAGGTTGTGCCTGAGGGAGGGAGCACCTCGGTCAGAATGTTGTACCTGAGGGAGGGAGCACCTCGGTCAGAAGGTTGTGCCTGAGGGAGGGAGCACCTTGGTCAGAAGGTTGTGCCTGAGGGAGGGAGCACCTCGGTCAGAAGGTTGTGCCTGAGGGAGGGAGCACCTCGGTCAGAAGGTTGTGCCTGAGGGAGGGAGCACCTTGGTCAGAAGGTTGTACCTGAGGGAGGGAGCACCTCGGTCAGAAGGTTGTGCCTGAGGGAGGGAGCACCTCGGTCAGAAGGTTGTGCCTGAGGGAGGGAGCACCTTGGTCAGAAGGTTGTGCCTGAGGGAGGGAGCACCTCGGTCAGAAGGTTGTGCCTGAGAGAGGGAGCACCTTGGTCAGAAGGTTGTGCCTGAGGGAGGGAGCACCTTGGTCAGAAGGTTGTACCTGAGGGAGGGAGCACCTCGGTCAGAAGGTTGCGCCTGAGAGAGGGAGCACCTCGGTCAGAAGGTTGTGTCTGAGGGAGGGAGCACCTTGGTCAGAAGGTTGTGCCTGAGGGAGGGAGCACCTCGGTCAGAAGGTTGTGCCTGAGGGAGGGAGCACCTTGGTCAGAAGGTTGTGCCTGAGGGAGGGAGCACCTCGGTCAGAATGTTGTACCTGAGGGAGGGAGCACCTCGGTCAGAAGGTTGTGCCTGAGGGAGGGAGCACCTCGGTCAGAAGGTTGTGCCTGAGGGAGGGAGCACCTCGGTCAGAAGGTTGTGTCTGAGGGAGGGAGCACCTTGGTCAGAAGGTTGTGCCTGAGGGAGGGAGCACCTCGGTCAGAAGGTTGTACCTGAGGGAGGGAGCACCTCGGTCAGAAGGTTGTGCCTGAGGGAGGGAGCACCTTGGTCAGAAGGTTGTGCCTGAGGGAGGGAGCACCTCGGTCAGAAGGTTGTACCTGAGGGAGGGAGCACCTCGGTCAGAAGGTTGTACCGGAGGGAGGGAGCACCTTGGTCAGAAGGTTGTGCCTGAGGGAGGGAGCACCTTGGTCAGAAGGTTGTGTCTGAGGGAGGGAGCACCTCGGTCAGAAGGTTGTACCTGAGGGAGGGAGCACCTTGGTCAGAAGGTTGTACCTGAGGGAGGGAGCACCTTGGTCAGAAGGTTGTGCCTGAGGGAGGGAGCACCTCGGTCAGAAGGTTGTGTCTGAGGGAGGGAGCACCTCGGTCAGAAGGTTGTGCCTGAGGGAGGGAGCACCTCGGTCAGAAGGTTGTGTCTGAGGGAGGGAGCACCTCGGTCAGAAGGTTGTGTCTGAGGGAGGGAGCACCTCGGTCAGAAGGTTGTACCTGAGGGAGGGAGCACCTCGGTCAGAAGGTTGTGTCTGAGGGAGGGAGCACCTCGGTCAGAAGGTTGTGTCTGAGGGAGGGAGCACCTCGGTCAGAAGGTTGTACCTGAGGGAGGGAGCACCTCGGTCAGAAGGTTGTACCTGAGGGAGGGAGCACCTCGGTCAGAAGGTTGTACCTGAGGGAGGGAGCACCTTGGTCAGAAGGTTGTGCCTGAGGGAGGGAGCACCTTGGTCAGAAGGTTGTGCCTGAGGGAGGGAGCACCTCGGTCAGAAGGTTGTACCTGAGGGAGGGAGCACCTCGGTCAGAAGGTTGTGCCTGAGGGAGGGAGCACCTCGGTCAGAAGGTTGTGTCTGAGGGAGGGAGCACCTCAGTCAGAAGGTTGTGCCTGAGGGAGGGAGCACCTCGGTCAGAAGGTTGTGCCTGAGGGAGGGAGCACCTCGGTCAGAAGGTTGTGCCTGAGGGAGGGAGCACCTCGGTCAGAAGGTTGTACCTGAGGGAGGGAGCACCTCGGTCAGAAGGTTGTGCCTGAGGGAGGGAGCACCTCGGTCAGAAGGTTGTGCCTGAGGGAGGGAGCACCTCGGTCAGAAGGTTGTGCCTGAGGGAGGGAGCACCTCGGTCAGTGCCTCAGACATTACTCAATAAACCAATACATTAATATGTCAAGAACGTTAATGAGGGAATAAATTACTCTTGCATTGTATAATGTTAATTATCCACTTAGAATAAAAGTGGGCTTGGTCTTCAGACCTTCCCCTCCCCCCGTCTTGGTCTTCAGACCTCCCTCTCTCCCCACCCCCCTTCTGGTGTTCAGACCTGCCCTCCTCCCAACCCCACATCTTGGTCTTCAGACCTGTCCCCATCTCCACCCCCATCTTGGTCTTCAGACCTGTCCCCAGTCCCCTCCCCCGTCTTGCTCTTCAGACCTGTCCCCTCCCCACCCCCCGTCTTGGTCTTCAGACCTGCCCCCTCCCCACCCCCATCTTGGTCTTCAGACCTGCCCCCCTCCCCACCCCCCATCTTGGTCTTCAGACCTGCCCCCCTCCCCACCCCCATCTTGGTCTTCAGACCTGCCCCCCTCCCCTCCCCGTCTTGCTCTTCAGACCTGCCCCCCTCCCCTCCCCCGTCATGCTCTTCGGACCTGCCCCCTCCCCACCCCCATCTTGATCTTCAGACCTGCCCTCCTCCCATCCCCCCATCTTGGTCTTCAGACCTGTCCCCATCCCCACCCCCATCTTGGTCTTCAGACCTGTCCCCCGTCCCCTCCCCCGTCTTGCTCTTCAGACATGTCCCCTCCCCACTCCCCGTCTTGGTCTTCTGACCTGCCCCCTCCCCACCCCCATCTTGGTCTTCAGACCTGCCCCCCTCCCCACCCCCCATCTTGGTCTTCAGACCTGCCCCCCTCCCCACCCCCATCTTGGTCTTCAGACCTGCCCCCCTCCCCTCCCCGTCTTGCTCTTCAGACCTGCCCCCCTCCCCTCCCCCGTCATGCTCTTCGGACCTGCCCCCTCCCCACCCCCATCTTGATCTTCAGACCTGCCCTCCTCCCATCCCCCCATCTTGGTCTTCAGACCTGTCCCCATCCCCACCCGCATCTTGGTCTTCAGACCTGTCCCCCCTCCCCTCCCCCGTCATGCTCTTCGGACCTGCCCCCTCCCCACCCCATCGTGATCTTCAGACCTGCCCTCCTCCCAACCCCCCATCTTGGTCTTCAGACCTGTCCCCATCCCCACCCCCATCTTGGTCTTCAGACCTGTCCCCTCCCCACCCCCGTCTTGGTCTTCAGACCTGCCCCCCTCCCCACCCCATCTTGGTCTTCAGACTTGCCCCCTCCCTTCCCCCGTCTTGGTCTTCAGACCTGCCCCCCTCCCCACCCCATCTTGGTCTTCAGACCTGGCCCCCGCCCCATCCCAGCTTGGTCTTCAGACCTTCCCCCCTCCTCTCCCCCGTCTTGGTCTTCAGACCTGCCCCCTCCTCACCCCATCTTTGTCTTCAGACCTGCCCCCTCCCCTCCCCCGTCTTGGTCTTCAGATCTGCCCCCCTCCCCTCCCCCCGTCTTGGTCTTCAAACCTACCCCCCTCCCCTCCCCTCCCCGTCTTGGTCTTCAAACCTGCCCACTCACCTCCCCCGTCTTGGTCTTCAGACCTGCCCCCCTCCCTTCCCCCGTCTTGGTCTTCAGACCTGCCCCCCTCCCCATCCCCCGTCCTGGTCTTCAGATCCGCCCCTCCCCTCCCCCGTCTTGGTCTTCAAACCTCCCCCCTCCTATCCCCCGACTTGGTCTTCAGATCTGTCCCCCTCCCCTCCCCTCCCCCCGTTTTGGTCTTCAAACCTGCACCCCTCCCTTCCCCTCCTCTCGTCTTGGTCTTCAGATCTGCCCCCTCCCCTCCCCCCGTCTGGGTCTTCAGATCTGGCCCCCTCCCCTCCCCCTGTCTTGGTCTTCAAACCTACCCCCCTCCCCTCCCCACGTCTTGGTCTTCAAACCTGCCCCCCTCCCCTCCACGTCTTGGTCTTCAAACCTGCCCCCCTCACCTCCCCTGTCTTGGTCTTCAGACCTGCCCCCCTTCCCTCCCCCTTCTTGGTCTTCAGACCTGCCCCCCTCCCCATCCCCGTCTTGGTCTTCAGATCCGCCCCTCCCCTCTCCCGTCTTGGTCTTCAAACCTCCCCCCTCCCCTCCCCGTCTTGGTCTTCAGACCTGTCCCCTCCCCACCCCCCGTCTTGGTCTTCAGACCTGCCCCCCTCCCCACCCCCATTTTGGTCTTCAGACCTGACCCCCTCCCCACCCCCCATCTTGGTCTTCAGACCTGCCCCCCTCCCCACCCCCATCTTGGTCTTCAGACCTGCCCCCCTCCCCTCCCCGTCTTGCTCTTCAGACCTGCCCCCCTTCCCTCCCCCGTCTTGCTCTTCGGACCTGCCCCCTTCCCCACCCCATCTTGGTCTTCAGACCTGCCCCCCTCCCCACCCCATCTTGGTCTTCAGACCTGCCCCCCTCCCCACCCCCATCTTGGTTTTGAGACCTGCCCCCCTCCCCACCCCCGTCTTGCTCTTCAGACCTGCCCCCCTCCCCACCCCCCATCTTGGTCTTGAGACCTGCCCCCCTCCCCACCCCCGTCTTGCTCTTCAGACCTGCCCCCTTCCCCTCCCCCGTCTTGCTCTTCAGATCTGCC
>NC_091306.1:24699504-24787004 GCF_038502225.1 Cherax quadricarinatus | reverse complement strand
TTTTGCCTCCTTACACCGTCGGGTAAACCAGATGCTCGTTCTGGCCTTCCAATTGTTTCTGTTGCCCTTGGGAATAAACCTTTCCACTGCCTCCTTGCATTTTGTTGTTACATATTCCATCATTTCATTTACTGGCTTTCCTGCCAGTTCTCTGTCCCACGGAACCTCCTGCAGGAAGTTCCTCAACCCTGTGTAGTCCCCTCTTTTATAGTCTGGCTTTTCCCATTCAACTCCTGTTACTCTCTCTCCACTTGCAACTCTACTATGTATTCAAAGCACAGAACCACTTGGTGTGTGTGTGTGTGTGTGTTTGTATTTGTATATGTGTGTGTGTTTGTGTGTGTGTGTGTGTGTGTGTGTGTGTGTGTGTGTGTGTGTGTGTGTGTGTGTGTGTGTGTGTACTCACCTAGTTGAGGTTGCAGGGGTCGAGTCCAAGCTCCTGGCCCCGCCTCTTCACTGGTCGCTACTAGGTCACTCTCCCTGAACCGTGAGCTTTATCATACCTCTGCTTAAAGCTATGTATGGATCCTGCCTCCACTACATCGCTTCCAAAACTATTCCACTTCCTGACTACTATGTGGCTGAAGAAATACTTCCTGACATCTCTGTGATTCATCTGTGTCTTCAACTTCCAACTGTGTCCCCTTGTTGCTGTGTCCCATCTCTGGAACATCCTGTCTTTGTCCACCTTGTCAATTTCTCTCAGTATTTTGTATGTCGTTATCATGTCCCCCTTATCTCTCCTGTCCTCCAGTGTCGTCAGGTTGATTTCCCTTAACCTCTTCTCGTAGGACATACCTCTTAGCTCTCTGACTAGTCTTGTTCCAAACCTTTGCACTTTCTCTAGTTTCTTTACGTGCTTGGCTAGGTGTGGGTTCCAAACTGGTGCCGCATACTCCAATATGGGCCTAACGTACACGGTGTACAGGGTCCTGAACGATTCCTTATTAAGATGTCGGAATGCTGTTCTGAGGTTTGGTAGGCGCCCATATGCTGCAGCAGGTTGATGTTCGCTTCAGGAGATGTGCCTGGTGTTATACTCACCCCATGATCTTTTTCCTTGAGTGAGGTTTGTAGTCTCTGGCCTCCTAAACTGTACTCCGTCTGCGGTCTTCTTTGCCCTTCCCCAATCTTCATGACTTTGTACTTGGTGGGGTTGAACTCCAGGAGCCAAATGCTGGACCAGGTCTGCAGCTTGTATAGATCCCTTTGTAGTTCTGCCTGGTCTCATCAACTTCACATCATCTGCAAACAGGGGCATTTCGTAGTCTATTCCTTCCGTCATGTTCACAAATACCAGAAACAGCACTGGTCCTAGGACTGACCCCTGCTGGACCCCGCTCGTCAAAGGTGCCCACCCTGACACCTCGCCGCGTACCATGACTCGCTGCTGTCTTCCTGACAAGTATTCCCTGATCCATTGTAGTGCCTTCCTTGTTATCCCTGCTTGGTCCTCCAGTTTTTGCACTAATCTCTTGTGTGGAACTGTGTCAAACGCCTTCTTGCAGTCCAAGAATATGCAATCCACCCACCCCTCTCTCTCGTGTCTTACTGCTGTCACCATATCATAGAACTCCAGTAGGTTTGTGACACAAGATTTCCCATCCCTGAAACCATGTTGGCTGCTGTTAATGAGATCATTCCTTTCTAGGTGTTCCACCACTCTTCTCCTGATAATCTTCTCCATGATTTTGCATACTATACGTGTCAGTGACACTGGTCTGTAGTTTAGTGCTTCATGTCTGTCTCCTTTTTTAAAGATTGGGACTACATATGCTGTCTTCCATGCCTCAGGCAATCTCCCTGTTTCGATAGATGTATTGAATATTGTTGTTAGAGGTACACATAGCGCCTCTGCTCCCTCTCTCAGAACCCATGGAGAGATGTTATCCGGCCCCATTGCCTTTGAGGTATCTAGCTCACTGAGAAGCCTCTTCACTTCTTCCTCGGTTGTGTGTACTGTGTCCAGCACATGGTGGTGTGCCCCACCTCTCCGTCTTTCTGGAGCCCCTTCTGTCTCCTCTGTGAACACTTCTTTGAATCTCTTGTTGAGTTCCTCACATACTTCACGGTCATTTCTTGTTGTCTCTCCTCCTTCCTTCCTTAGCCTGATTACCTGGTCCTTGACTGTTGTTTTCCTCCTGATGTGGCTGTATAACAGTTTCGGGTCAGATTTGGCTTTCGCTGCTATGTCGTTTTCATATTGTCGTTGGGCCTCCCTTCCGTATCTGTGCATATTCATTTCTGGCTCTACGACTTCTGTTCTTATTCTCTTGGGTCCTTAGCCTTCTATATTTCTTCCATTGCCTAGCACACTTGGTTTTTGCCTCTCTGCACCTTTGGGTGAACCATGGGGTCATCCTGGCTTTTTCATTATTCCTGTTACCCTTGGGTACAAACCTCTCCTCAGCCTCCTTGCACATTGTTGCTACATATTCCATCATCTCATTAACTGGCTTCCCTGCCAGTTCTCTGTCCCACTGAACCCCGTTCAGTGTGTGTGTTTGTATATGTATGTGTGTGTGTGTGTGTTTCTGTATGTGTGTGTGTGTGTGTGTGTGTGTGTGTGTGTGTGTGTGTGTGTGTGTGTGAGTGAGTGAGTGTGAGTGAGTGTGTGTGTGTACTCACCTATATGTATTCACCTATATGTGGTTGCAGGGGTCGATTCATAGCTCCTGGCCCTGCCTCTTCCCTGGTCGATACTAATTCACTCTCTCCCTGCTCCATGATATTTGTCATACCTCTTCTTAAAGCTGTTTATGGAACTTGTTTCCACTACTTCACTCTTCAGATTATTCCAGTTCCTGACAACTCTAAATCTAAAGAAATACTTCCTAATATCCCTATGACTCATCTGGGTTTTCAGCTTCCAATTGTGTCCCCTTGTTTCTGTATCCCATCTCTGAAACATTAGATCCTTGTCCACCTTGTCAATGCCTCTTAGTATCTTATACGTTGTTATCATGTCCCCTCTATCCTTCCTATCCTCTAGTGTCATCAGGTTGAGTTCCCTTAACCTCTCCTCATAAGACATACCCCTCAGTTCCGGGACTAATCGTGTTGCAAATTTTTGCACTTTCTCCAATTTCGTAACGTGTTTGGCTAAGTGAGGGTTCCATACTGGCGCTGCATATTCCAGTATAGGCCTTACGTACACTGTGTACAATGTCGTGAATGACTCCTTACTCAGATGTCTAAACGCCAATCTCAGGTTTGCCAATATCCCATATGCTGCAGCAGTTATTTGATTGATGTGTGCCTCAGGGGACATGTTCATTATAATGCTTACCCCAAAATCCTTTTCTTTAATTGACGTTTGCAGCTGTTGGTTTCCTAACCTGTACTCCGTCTGCGGTCTTCAGTGTCCTTCCCCAATCTTCATGACCTTACACTCACTGGGGTTAAACTCCAGGAGCCATTTGTCAGACCATACTTGTAGTTTGTCCAGATTCCCATGTAATCTTAACTGATCCTCTCCCACTTGTATTCTCCTCATCAGTTTCACATCATCAACGAACAGTGACACTTCTGAATCTATTCCTTCCACCATGTCATTCACGTATACAAGAAACGGCACCGGGCCTAGGACTGAACCTTGTGGAACCCCACTCGACACATTCGCCCACTCCGACACTTCAGCACGTACCAACACTCGTTGTTTCCTTCCTGTCAGGTATTCCCTGATCCATTGTAGTACTTTCCCAGTTATTCCTGCCTGCTCCTCTAATTTTTGCACCAGTCTCTTGTGTGGTACTGTGTCAAAAGCCTTCTTGCAGTCTAAAAAAGATGCAATCTACCCATCCCTCTCTCTCCTGTCTTACTTCTGTTGCCTTATCGTAGAACTAAAGTAGATTTGTGACACAGGATTTCCCATCTCTGAAGCCGTGCTGACTCTCACGTATGAGCCCAATCTTTTCAATGTGTTCCACCACTTTTCTCCTGATAATCTTTTCCATGACTTTACATACTATACAAGTCAGTGACACTGGTATGTAGTTTAATGGTACCTGTCTGTCCCCTTTCTTAAAAATTGGAACTGTATGTGCTGTCTTCCACGCCTCAGGCAACTGCCCTGTTTCAATTGATTTACTGAAGATTGCTGCTAATGGCACACACAGTTCCTCTGCTCCCTCTCTCAGTATCCATGGAGATATATGTTGTCTGGGCCCACTGCCTTTGAGGTATCGAGTTCGTCTAGCAGTTTCTTTACCTCTACCTTGGTTATGTGTATTGTGTCCAGCACCTGCTGGTGCACCCTACCTCCACAGTTTGCTGGAAGCATTCCTGACTCTAATGTGAATACTTCTCTGAATCTTTTCTTTAGTTCATCACATACTTCTTGGTCACTCTTCGTCAGCTCCCCTCCTTCTTTCCTCAGCCTCATTACCTGGTCCTTGACTGTTGTTTTTCTCCTAATGTGACTGTATAACAACTTTGGTTCAGATTTGACTTTTGATGCTATGTCGTTCTCGTATTGCCTCTGGGTCTCTCTCCTTATCCCTGCATATTCGTTTCTGGTTCTTCTGCTCAGCTCCTTGTTTCCTTGAGTCCTTTGCCTTCTATACCTTTTGCATGCTCTAACACACTTGGCTTTGGCCTCTTTACACCTCCAGTTAAACCATGGGCTCACTCTGGTCTTACCATTTTTTCTGTTGCCCTTTGGTATGAACCTTTCCTCTGCCTCCCTGCACTTAGTGGTTACTATTTCCATCATTTCATTTACTGTCTTTCCATCTAGTTCTCTTTCCCACTGCACTTCATGCAGGAAACTTCTCATTCCTATGTAGTCCCCTTTTTTGAAGTTCGGTTTCTCTCTTTGTTCTCGTGCTGCTGCATTCTCCACTGTCAACTCAACAAGATATTCAAAACTCAGGACATCATGATCACTAGCACCAAGGGGTCTTTCGTGGGTGATATCCCCTATGTCTGAACTATTCAAGGTGAACATGAGATCCAGCCTTGCTGCAACATCCTCTTCTCTCTCTCTGGTTGTATTCCTAACATTTTGGCTCATGAAGTTCTCCAATACAGTCTCCAACATCTTAGCCCTCCATGTTTCTGGTCCCTCATGTGGCTCTAGGTTTTCCCAGTCAATCTCTTTATGATTGAAATCCCCCATTATAAGCAATTTTGTCCTACCCATATGAGCCCTCCTGACCACTTCAGCTAGTGTATCCACCATTGCCCTATTGCACACATCATACTCTTCTCTTGTTCTCCTGCTGTTAAGTGGTGGGTTATACATCACTGCTATCATCACCTTTGGACCCCCAGTCTGAAGTGTTCCTACAATGAAGTCGTCTGTTTCCCTTCTTTCCATTCCTCTCATCTCAAAACTTCACTGGTTTTTTTATGAGCAATGCTACTCCTCCCCCTCCTCTGTTCTCTCTGATTTCCTCATAATCTGATATCCAGGTGGAAAAATTGCATCTGTTATCCCTGTAAGTTTTGTCTCTGTTAGTGCTATGATGTCAGGTGATGCATCAATGATGCATCTGCATTGGAGTACCATACCTTTAGCTTCTTTTCCATTACTGTATTTTGGGAGATGGAAGAGGAAGGTGCAGGCTGGGAGGGTGGGAGGCAGGGCACAATATTATGGGAGGCTGCTGTGATTGTGGAATTAGTGCTTAGGGGGGGGGGGTGGCTATGGAGTGAGGTTCGTTTCTGTTTATTGTGTTTGGTTGATATGTGGTGACAGGGATTGAGAGGTTTCTGTAAGCATTTGTGTTCGATGTTTCCCCAAAGGCTCAGCTTTCCTGCCTGTCGTTGCCTGTCCTGTCACTCTTTCCTTCAACTGGTTTTGTCTTGTTCTCACTTCAGTTGTTCCCTTTCCTTTCGTTTTCTGTCTCGATTGAGGAACACTTTTTGATAATCTGGAGAGTCCTTTAACAGTGGTTTCTGTTGTAGTATCCTGTTCCGTATCACATCTGTCTTGAATGCCAATCTGATTGGTCGATTTTTTTCTCTCGAATACCCCCCAAGTCTGTGAAAATTTTCTACCTGAGACATGTCCCTCTCTCCTGTTATTGCAATGATGTTTTAAATCTCTGTTTTCTCCCAATGCTTTCTTTCATCATAGGTCTGCCCTTCAGCCTCCTGAAGCCCATGGATAATTATTGACCTCTCCCTCTCCTCTTCCCATTTCTTTTCCCTCTGTATCTCTGAATCTGATTTAAGCATCTCCTTTGCTATTTCCCAAATCATCTCCCAGACACCATGATGGCCTGATATTACTGCTGCAAAAGACTGCTTAGCTCCATCCGCTCCTTCAGTCCCCTCGCTGCCTGCTGATGTTCCCATTTCAGTCATCTTGCTCCTTTCGGACCTCATCTTTAGATCCTGCTTCAGCACATCCATTTCTTCCTCCAATCTCTGTATATTTGCCTCAGTGTGTGTGTGTGTGTGTGTGTGTGTGTGTGTGTGTGTGTGTGTGTGTGTGTGTGTGTGTGTGTGTGTGTGTTTGTATATGTGTGTGTGTTTGTATATGTATGTGTGTGTATGTGTGTGTGTTTGTATATGTATGTGTGTGTGTGTGTGTGTGTGTGTGTTTCTATATGTATGTGTGTGTGTGCGCGCGCGCCCTCACTCAGTTCGATTCAATGAGTTGTGTTTGCGGGGGCTGAGACTCAGTTCCTGGCCCCCTCCTCTTAGACTACTTTGATCTGCATCGCTGATTTTTGCTGTCTGTAGTCTTGTCATGCCTACTCTTAAAGCTATGTATTGAATTTGCCTCCAACACCGCCTCATCCATTTCAATTTTTAAGCACCCCGAGGCTAAAGAAATATTCCCTCACATCCCTATGGCTCGACAAAACTTGTTAAAATATGTGTTCCTTCTTCATTCTCAATACATACCACTGTGTATATATATATATATATATATATATATATATATATATATATATATATATATATATATATATATATATATATATATATATATAAACACCAAGGCAGGGTGGCCCGAAAAAGAAAAACTTTCACCATCATTCACTCCATCACTCTCTTGCCAGAGGCGCCCTTACACTACAGTTATAAAACTGCAACATTAACATCCCTCCTTCAGAGTGCCGGCACTGTACTTCCCATCTCCAGGACTCAAGTCCGGCCTGCTGGTTTCCCTGAATCCCTTCATAAATATTACCCTGCTTACACTCCAACAGCACGTCAAGTCTTAAAAACCATTCGCTCCTATCTAACATGCTCACACATGCTTGCTAGAAGTCCAAGCCTCTCGCAAACATAACCTCCTTTACCCCCTCCCTCCAACCTTTCCTAGGCCGACTTCTACCCCGCCTTCCCTCCAATACAGATTTATACACTCGAAGTCATTCTATTTTGTTCTACCCTCTCTACATATCCGAACCACTTCAACAACCCCTCCTCAGCCCTCTGGATAATAGTTTTGGTAATCCCGCACCTTCTAATTTCCAAACTACGAATTCTCTGCATTATATTCACACCACACATCGCCTTCAGACAAGACAAGTACACTGCCTCCAGCCTTCTCCTTGTTGCAACATTCATCACCCATGCTTCACACCCATACAAGAGCGTTGGTATAACTCTACTCTCATACATTCCCCTCTTTGCCTCCATGGCCAAAGTTCTTTGTCTCCACAGACTCCTAAGTACACCACTTACCCTTTTCCCCTCGTCAATTCTATGATTCACCTTATCTTTCATAGACCCATCTGCTGACACGTTCACTCCTAAATATCTGAATACATTCACCTCCTCCATACTCTCTCCCTCCAATCTGATATCCAATCTTCCGTTACCTATTTTTTTTGTTATCCTCATAACCTTACTCTTTCCTATATTCACTTTCAATTTTCATCTTTTACATACCCTACGAAACTCATCCACCAACCTCTGCAACTTCTCTTCAGAATCTCCCAAGAGCACAGTGTCATCAGCAAAGAGCAACTGTGACAACTCCCACTTTGTGTTAGAGTCTTTATCTTTTAACCTCACACCTCTTGCCAACACCCGAGCATTCACTTCTCTTACAACCCCATCTCTAAATATATTGAACAACCACGGTGACATCACACATCCATGTTTAAAGCCTATTTTTATTAGGAAATAATATCCCTCTCTCCTACGTACTCTAATCTGAGCCTCACTATCCTCGTAAAAACTGCTTTCAATAACCTACCTCTTATTTCATACATCTGCCACATTGCCCCCCTATCCACCCTGTCATACACCTTTTCCAAATCCATAAATGCCACAATAACTTTTTTACCCTTATCTAAATACTGTTCACCTATATATATATATATATATATATATATATATATATATATATATATATATATATATATATATATATATATATATATATATATACACAAACACTGATCTCTGGCTGAAGGAGACTCGAACCTACGAACCTTGGAACAAGGTACGCAGTGCTTTACCAATCTACCCACACTGGACAATAACTTGGAGTCCAGCTTGCGCTAGACTTTGATCCAAGGCAGCCAGCTTTCAGAAGGCTTACAGCTTTTCAGGTTCGAGTCTCCTTCAGCCAGAGATCAGTGTTTGTGTATATTTCGCCTGCTCTTGCGAATTCCTTGCATATCTATATATATATATATATATATATATATATATATATATATATATATATATATATATATATATATATATATATATATATATATATATATACATATACAATGGTCACTAATAAGTCACAAACCACTCAGCTCTGACGTTTCTCTCTGTGGCCCAATTAGTCAGGAATTTGCTGTAATGCAGCACAGCCGATTTGCCCACGGCCCAAGGTCCGCCCAATCCCCCCCCCCCCGTCCATTGCACACACACACACACACACACACACACACACACACACACACACACACACACACACACACACACACACACACACACACACACACACACACACACACACACACACACATACACAGTAGAGCTACAAGTGGAGGGAGAAGCAGGAAGGCCAGGACGAATGAAGCCAAACTACAAGAAAGGGGACTACTCAGGAATGAGGAACTTCCTGAACGGGGTTCAGTGGGACAGAGAACTGGCAGGGAAGCCAGTTAATGAGATGATGGAATATGTAGCAACAAAATGCAAGGAGGCTGAGGAGAGGTTTGTACCCAAGGGTAACAGGAATAATGAAAAAGCCAGGATGAGCCCATGGTTTACCCAAAGGTGCAGGGAGGCAAAAACCAAGTGTGCTAGAGAATGGAAGAAATATAGAAGGCAAAGGACCCAGGAGAATAAGGAGAGCAGTCGTAGAGCCAGAAACGAATATGCACAGATAAGAAGGGAGGCCCAAAGACAATATGAAAATGACATAGCAGCGATAGCCGAATCTGACCCGAAACTGTTGTACAGCCACATCAGGAGGAAAACAACAGTCAAGGACCAGGTAATCAGGCTAAGGAAGGAAGGAGGAGAGGCAACAAGAAATGACCGTGAAGTATGTGAGGAACTCAACAAGAGATTCAAAGAAGTGCTCACAGAGGAGACAGAAGGGGCTCCAGAAAGACGGAGAGGTGGGGCACACCACCATGTGCTGGACACAGTGCACACAACCGAGGAAAAAGTGAAGAGGCTTCTGAGTGAGCTAGATACCTCAAAGGCAATGGGGGCCAGATAATATCTACCCATGGGTATTGAGAGAGGGAGCAGAGGCGCTATGTGTACCCCTAACAACAATATTCAATACATCTATCGAAACAGGGAGATTGCCTGAGGCATGGAAGACAGCAAATGTAGTCCCAATCTTTAAAAAAGGAGACAAACATGAAGCATTAAACTACAGACCAGTGTCACTGACATGTATAGTATGCAAAATCATGGAGAAGATTATCAGGAGAAGAGTGGTGGAACACCTAGAAAGAAATGATCTCATCAACAGCAGCCAACATGGTTTCAGGGACGGGAAATCCTGTGTCACAAACCTACTGGATTTCTATGATATGGTGACAGCAGTAAGACAAGAGAGAGAGGGGTGGGTGGATTGCATATTCTTGGACTGCAAGAAGGCGTTTGACACAGTTCCACACAAGAGATTAGTGCAAAAACTGGAGGACCAAGCAGGGATAACAGGGAAGGCACTACAGTGGATCAGGGAATACTTGTCAGGAAGACAGCAGCGAGTCATGGTACGTGGCGAGGTGTCAGAGTGGGCACCTGTGACCAGCGGGGTCCCGCAAGGGTCAGTCCTAGGACCAGTGCTGTTTCTGGTATTTGTGAACGACATGACGGAAGGAATAGACTCTGAGGTGTCCCTGTTTGCAGATGACGTGAAGTTGATGAGAAGAATTCACTCGATCGAAGACCAGGCAGAACTACAAAGGGATCTGGACAGGCTGCAGACCTGGTCCAGCAGTTGGCTCCTGGAGTTCAATCCCACCAAGTGCAAAGTCAACCATACCCCCGGCTGGGATTGAACCCGCGGTCATAGAGTCTCATGAAGATTGGGGAAGGGCAAAGAAGACCGCAGACGGAGTACAGTCTAGGGGGCCAGAGACTACAAACCTCACTCAAGGAAAAAGATCTTGGGGTGAGTATAACACCAGGCACATCTCCTGAAGCGCACATCAACCAAATAACTGCTGCAGCATATGGGCGCCTAGCAAACCTCAGAACAGCATTCCGACATCTTAATAAGGAATCGTTCAGGATCCTGTACACCGTGTACGTTAGGCCCATATTGGAGTATGCGGCACCAGTTTGGAACCCACACCTAGCCAAGCACGTAAAGAAACTAGAGAAAGTGCAAAGGCTTGCAACAAGACTAGTCCCAGAGCTAAGAGGTATGTCCTACGAGGAGAGGTTAAGGGAAATCAACCTGCCGACACTGGAGGACAGGAGAGATAGGGGGGACATGATAACGACATACAAAATACTGAGAGGAATTGACAAGGTGGACAAAGACAGGATGTTCCAGAGATTGGACACAGTAACAAGGGGACACAGTTGGAAGTTGAAGACACAGATGAATCACAGGGATGTTAGGAAGTATTTCTTCAGCCACAGAGTAGTCAGTAAGTGGAATAGTTTGGGAAGCGATGTAGTGGAGGCAGGATCCATACATAGCTTTAAGCAGAGGTATGATAAAGCTCACGGTTCAGGGAGAGTGACCTAGTAGCGATCAGTGAAGAGGCGGGGCCAGGAGCTCGGACTCGACCCCCGCAACCTCAACTAGGTGAGTACACACACACACACACACACACACACACACACACACACACACACACACACACACACACACACACACACACACACACACGCGCGCGCGCGAGCGCGCGCGCACACAGGAGCTTGTACTCGACCCCTGGAACCTCAGCTAGGTGAGTACTCACACACGCGCACACACACACGACACACACACACACACGACACACGACACACACACACACACACACACACACACACGCATACACACACACACACACACACACACACACGCATACACACACACACACACACACACAAGGGTTCCACAGGGGTCAGTCCTAGGACCTGTGCTGTTCTTGGTATATGTGAACGACATAACGGAAGGGATAGACTCAGAAGTGTCCTTGTTTGCAGATGATGTGAAGTTAATGAGAAGAATCAAATCGGATGAGGATCAGGCAGGACTACAAAGAGACCTGGACAGGCTACAAGCCTGGTCCAGTAACTGGCCCCTTGAGTTTAACCCTGCCAAATGCAAAATCATGAAGATTGGGGAAGGGCAAAGAAGACCGCAGACACAATATAGTTTAGATGGCCAAAGACTGCAAACTTCACTCAAGGAAAAAGATCTGGGGGTGAGTATAACACCGAGCATATCTCCTGAGGCGCACATCAATCAGATAACTGCTGCAGCATACGGGCGCCTGGCAAACCTACGGATAGCGTTCCGATACCTCAGTAAGGATTCGTTCAAGACTCTATATACCATTTACGTCAGGCCCATACTGGAGTATGCAGCACCAGTTTGGAATCCACACCTAGTCAAGCACGTCAAGAAATTAGAGAAGGTGCAAAGGTTTGCAACAAGACTAGTCCCAGAGCTACGGGGATTGTCCTACGAAGAAAGGTTGAGGGAAATCGGCCTGACGACACTGGAGGGCAGGAGGGTCAGGGGAGACATGATAACGACATATAAAATACTGCGCGGAATAGTCAAGGTGTACAAAGACGGGATGTTCCAGAGATTGGACACAGACACAAGAGGTCACAATTGGAAGTTGAAGACTCAGATGAATCAAAGGGATGTTAGAAAGTATTTCTTCAGTCAGAGTGGTCAGGCCGTGGAATAGCCTAGAAAGTGAAGTAGTGGAGGCGGGAACCATACATAGTTTTAAGGCGAGGTATGATAAAGCTCATGGGGCAGGAAGAGAGAGGACCTAGTAGCAATCAGTGAAGAGGCGGGGCCAGGAGCTATGGCTCGACCCCTGCAACCACAAATAGGTGAGTACAAATAGGTGAGTACACACACACACACACACACACACACACACACACACACACACACACACACGCACACGCACACGCACACGCACACACACACGAACACGAGACACACACACACGAGAGACACACACACACACACACACACACACACACACACACACACACACACACACACACACACACACACACACACACACACACACACACACACACACACACACACACACACACACACACACACACACACACACAGACACACAGACACACACACAGACACACAGACACAGACACACACACACACACACACACACACACACACACACACACACACACACACACACACACACACACACACACACACACACACACACACACAGACGCACACACACACACACACACACACACACACACACACACACACACACACACACACACACACACACACACACACACACACACACGAGACACACACACACACACACACACACGAGACACACACACACACACACACACACACACACACACACACACACGAGACACACACACACACACACACACACACACGACACACACACGACACACACACACACGACACACACACACACACACACACGACACACACACACGACACACACACACGACACACACACACGACACACACACACGACACACACACACGACACACACACGACACACACACACACACGACACACACGCACGACACACACACACGTCACACACACAAGACACACACACACGACACACACACGACACACACACACACACACACACGACTCACACACACGACACACACGCACGACACACACACACGACACACACACACGACAGACACACACACACACACACACACACACACACACACACACACACACACACACACACACACACACACACACACACACACACACACACACACTGGAATAGCCTAGCAAGTGAAGTAGTGGAGGCAGGAACCATACATAGCTTTAAGAAGAGGTATGACAAAGCTCAGGAAGCAATGAGGGAGAGGACCTAGTAGCGATCAGTGAAGAGGCGGGGCCAGGAGCTGAGTCTCGACCCCTGCAACCACAATTAGGTGAGTACACACACACACACACACACACACGCAGCAGGTGGTGGAAGGTATCAGACGACGAGGTGGTTAAACACCTGCACACACTTTGAGAAATGGTCAAAGGTTTGCAACGAAACTTATATATATATATATATATATATATATATATATATATATATATATATATATATATATATATATATATATATATATATATATATATATATATTAGGCAGGGTGAAGTGGGAGGTTATTTCAATATTACTGTGATTTATCTCGTAACAAACTATACAATTGTTTCATTAAATAAGGATTGTGTGTATTAAGGGAGAGATGATATGGAAAGTCGTGAAAGCAGTGAAGGAGGGAAGGAAGGAGAGTGGGAGGTAGAGTGGGAAGGAGGGAGGCTGGATGGGTAGGAGAGGGAGAGGGAAGGAGAGTAGTGTATGAGAGGATGTAAATAATATGAGAGAAGAGGGAGGATGAAGAAGAGTCAAGACAGAGAGAGAGAGAGGAAGAGAGGAGGAATAAAAAAGAGATAGTGAAAGAATGAGATAGACAGGGTGAATACGTGCATGAATTTCCTGCTTAGTTCCTCACCTCTTATGTTATCTTCTGTGAGTTATAATCTCTTCTTTAGTCTTATAACTTGATCCTTCAAGGTTGTCTTCTAACACAGCTGTGATAACTTGATCCTTCAAGGTTGTCTTCTAACACAGCTGTGATAACTTGATCCTTCAAGGTTGTCTTCTAACACAGCTGTGATAACTTGATCCTTCAAGGTTGTCTTCTAACACAGCTGTGATAACTTGATCCTTCAAGGTTGTCTTCTAACACAGCTGTGATAACTTGATCCTTCAAGGTTGTCTTCTAACACAGCTGTGATAACTTGATCCTTCAAGGTTGTCTTCTAACACAGCTGTGATAACTTGATCCTTCAAGGTTGTCTTCTAACACAGCTGTGATAACTTGATCCTTCAAGGTTGTCTTCTAACACAGCTGCGATAACTTGATCCTTCAAGGTTGTCTTCTAACACAGCTGCGATAACTTGATTCTTCAAGGTTGTCTTCTAACACAGCTGTGATAACTTGATCCTTCAAGGTTGTCTTCTAACACAGCTGTGATAACTTGATCCTTCAAGGTTGTCTTCTAACACAGCTGCGATAACTTGATCCTTCAAGGTTGTCTTCTAACACAGTTGTGATAACTTGATCCTTCAAGGTTGTCTTCTAACACAGCTGCGATAACTTGACCCTTCAAGGTTGTCTTCTAACACAGTTATGATAACTTGACCCTTCAAGGTTGTCTTCTAACACAGTTATGATAACTTGATCCTTCAAGGTTGTCTTCTAACACAGTTGTGATAACTTGATCCTTCAAGGTTGTCTTCTAACACAGCTTCGATAACTTGACCCTACACACTTGTCTTCTTCACTTGCCTCTCTGCTTCCCTTCTCATCCTAGTACATTCATTCCAGGCTCTTATTTGCGCTACAATATTTACAATAAAGCGCTAAACTTGTATGGGTCTTTCATTACAGTAGCTATAATTCTTGTTCTCTGTCGTCCTCCGTGTTTTGTATTTCTTCAATGCTCGTATTTTCCGTTTTCTTTGGCCTCTCTGCAGCTGTGATAATATTAATCATCCTCTCCGTAGTATTAGTTTTCATACCTCGTGATTGATGTGAAACTTTCTATTGCAGCCTCTGGGAACTTCATGGTCAGGTCCACCACCATCCCTTTCTTACTGTTCCCTGTTTAGTACATCTCAAATTTTTGTTTGGTCTTGTCAGAGTTACTCTTCATTTCTCTGTCCCGTCTCCTTCCTTCTCTTACTTATACTAAGCATTCATAGCTTATTACGGTGTGATTGTTGACTCCTGCTGGTGTTAGGTAGTTGAATACTCAGTGTTGTTCCTTCCATTCTTCCTGGCCAGAGCTGCAAATTCCTTTCTTCCTCATCGGAATTGGCACTTCCTTCGTTCTCATCAGACGTGTGTTCCTTCTTCCGTCTTCAGAGCTGTGCGTTCCTTCATCAGAGCTGTGTTTCTTCCTTCATCAGTGCTGTGTGTTCCCTCTTCATCAGGGATGTGTGCGTCTTCCTTCTTCAGAGCTGTGTGTTCCTTCTTCAGAGCTGTGTGCCTACCTCTTCCTTCCCAGTCAGGCCTGAGTAGTAGCCCTGTGCCACACACCTCAGCTCTTAGAGGATCAGACTAATGCATGTGTCCACGGGTATCTTATCTATTTGCCCCTGCACGCTTTACAGCCTCTCAGGATGTAAACAATTGAGAATTTTTGTGTTCCGCAAAACATGTTTTTGGTCCCAGGACACTGTAAGCCAAGGTATTGTTTGTTAGGACACTGTTACCCAAGGTGCAGCTTGCTAGGTTACTGTTACCCAAGATATTGTTTGCTAGGACACTCTTACCCAAGGTGCAGCTTGCTAGGATACTGTTACCCAAGATATTGTTTGTTAGGACACTGTTACCCAAGGTGTAGCTTGCTAGAACATTGTTACCCAAGGTGTAGCTTGCTAGAACACTGTTACCCAAGGTGTAGCTTGCTAGAACACTGTTACCCAAGGTGCAGCTTGCTAGGATACTGTTACCCAAGGTGCAGCTTGCTAGGATACTGTTACCCAAGATATTGTTTGCTAGGACACTCTTACCTGAGGTGTTGTTTGTTAGGACACTGTTACCCAAGGTGTAGCTTGCTAGAACACTGTTACCCAAGGTGTAGCTTGCTAGAACACTGTTACCAAAGGTGCAGCTTGCTAGGATACTGTTACCCAAGATATTGTTTGCTAGGACACTCTTACCTGAGGTGTTGTTTGTTAGGACACTGTTACCCAAGGTATTGTTTGCTAGAACACTGTTAACCAAGATATTGTTTGCTAGGACACTGTTATCCAAGGTATTGTTTGCTAGGACACTGTTATCCAAGGTGTAGCTTGCTAGGACAGTTACCCAAGGTGTAGCTTGCTCGGATAATGTTAACCAAGGTGTAGCTTGCTAGGACACTGTTACCCAAGGTATTGTTTGCCAGGACACTGTTATCCAAGGTGTAGCTTGCTAGGACAGTTACCCAAGGTGTAGCTTGCTCGGATAATGTTAACCAAGGTGTAGCTTGCTAGGACACTGTTACCCAAGGTATTGTTTGCCAGGACACTGTTATCCAAGGTGTAGCTTGCTAGGACACTGTTACCTAAGGTGTAGCTTGCTAGGACAGTTACCCAAGGTGTAGCTTGCTCGGATAATGTTAACCAAGGTGTTGTTTGCTAGGACACTGTTACCCAAGGTATTGTTTGCCAGGACACTGTTATCCAAGGTGTAGCTTGCTAGGACACTGTTATCCAAGGTGTAGCTTGCTAGGACACTGTTACCCAAGGTGTAGCTTGCTCGGATAATGTTAACCAAGGTGTAGCTTGCTAGGACACTGTTACCCAAGGTATAGCTTGCTAGGACACTGTTAACCAAGGTGTAGCTTGCTAGGACAATATTAACTAAGGTGTTATTTACTGAGTGTAACCAATGTGTTGTTCCCCAGGACACGGCTGGGCAGGAACGATACCGAACCATCACCACAGCATATTACAGGGGCGCTATGGGCTTCATTCTCATGTACGACATCACTAACGAAGAGTCTTTCAACAGTGTTCAAGACTGGTGAGTACCCAGGTTACACTACCCATGGCGAGGTTAAACTACTCGTGGTGAGGTCCAGCTACCCAGGGCGAGGTTAAGCTAAGTTCATGCATCATTTGTATTCGTGTGCAATCTGTGGTGTTGATGGTGAGTGTGAGTGTTGGCGTGTGTGTGAGAGAGAGAGAGAAAAATAGAGAGAGAGAAAGTGGGCGTGTGAGGGTGAAAGAGTGGGTGTGTGTGTGAGTGGGTGAAGGAGTGGTCATGGACGGAGGCGTGGTAAATAACCTAAGACGCCATAATGGAAGTACCAACTACTTGAAGCAATTGCCGTGTTATCAACAGGTAGCAGGCCTGTGTGTGTGTGTGTGTGTGTGTGTGTGTGTGTGTGTGTGTGTGTGTGTGTGTGTGTGTGAGGGAGAGAGAGAGAGAGAGGGAGAGAGACAGAGAGGGAGAGAGAGAGAGAGAGGGAGAGAGAGAGAGAGAGAGAGAGAGAGAGAGAGAGAGGGAGAGAGAGAGAGAGAGAGAGAGAGAGAGAGAGAGAGAGAGAGAGAGAGAGAGAGAGAGAGAGAGAGAGAGAGAGCTTACATGGGTTATGCCCCTGGCGTGAATACCTTCGTTAGGTAGGATCATTAGAGAGGCAGCGCTCATTACAGCTTGTTGAGGACCAGTGTTGTTAAGGGCTCCTCTCGCATGTGTGTCCGCTTTGATGTGGTCCACGATGTGAAGAGAGGTTGTGTGGAGTTATGAACGAGTTGTGGTATGCTCTTCTTCTTTACCTTCATATAGCTACCTCCATGGATAGGAGTGCAATAAAATAACGACACGATGTCAAACCTAGTTTGACAGTTGAGGTCCAGATACTGTAGTTGCTTTGCCAAGGATGGCTACTTGAAGCCTGAAGCACTACAAGGACCAAGATTTATCTACAAGCCACACAATACAGGGAACCTCCTGCACTGAATATATGGTCTCAACAGGAAACTCTCAGCTACAGACTTGTATCATTTTTATCTAAATTGTTAGCAACGATAATAAAAAAAAAGAGCCTAGTGAAACAAGAAAGGTTTTGTTACCAAATATCAGTGTGAATTGGGAGGTTAAATTCTTCCTCACTAACCTACTAGCGTTGGTATTGTAATTTCTATCATTGTTTGGGATGGAACGAGGTATTCATACTGTGGGTCTTACAGAGAGTTCAGTGTTTTTGAGGATTTGTGGTCCATCTGTGTAGATGAAGACTGTGCAGATCAAGCGGAGAATGATAACAGTGGCTGGACATATTTTAGAGCTGCAGAAAGACCCTGAAGAGAATGCTCCCAATCAGAGACTGTTCTATGAATTAGAAAGTACAGGAACGAGTAAAATGAAAGGTGCTTCAGTTGCTCAGTGAATATCTGAAGAGAAAAGATGGCAACAGAGATGAAACATGCTTAGCAAGGGTGACTAACAGGGTCCCTTAAGTATCAGTGTTAGGATCTATGCGATTTCTGATGTGCGTTAAAAGTTACCAGAGGATGACTCCTGTGTATCCCAGTTTGCAGATAACTGTATGAAGACTTGAACAGATCGCAAGAACAGTCAGACAGGTAGCCACTAGAATTCAATACCAACAAGTGCAAATTATGAAAATCTGAGAGAGGCAGATGAGAGTTGAGACAGAACAGAGAAAGAGTGAAGAGCCTTTAGCACTGAACGTGAGAGATGACTCAGGAGACCACAGCAACCATCTCGCCCAAGCCACATGTACAGTAGTGTGTAAAATAATTGGGACAGGAGTAAATTTTGTGATTATCTCATAATATGTCTTAGTCTCCGGCTTAGTTAATGTAGTTTGAGTTCTTTTCTTTTCAGAAGAGTTTACTACCGACTTCTAATAACCATCCAGCTGTGGTGTTACCCTGAGACTTTCGTCAGTGTTACAACAGCTGTTGTTCTCTAAGGCTATTCCTGCAAGCATGCTTCTGAATGAATGTGGTTTCACCAAATTCTCTCCCTCAATTCATGGTTACTGCTGAAATTCATGATGGATGTTACATCTAGAAAGCGTGTAAGTATTGTAGCTCTTAGAAAATATGCTGATTTGAGTATCAGGTAGATCGCCAAAAATTTGAGCCTAGCAAAGTCAACTGTTGGTCAGATTCTGAAATGAGCTGACGACACTGGTGATTGTGGAGCGCTGCGTCGAGGAAGATGTGGAAAAAACGCAAGACAACACCTCACGATGACAAGGTTATCATAAGAAATAGTGTGAAGGATCCCAAGAAACCCAGCAGAGATCTACAGAGGGATTTGGCTTCTGCTGGCGTAAATGTTGATTCTTCAACTGTTAGACAAAGCCTCCATGAAGTTAGCAGAACTCCCAGAAAGCCGATAAAGAAGCAATTATTGACTGCTGCTATGAGGAAAAAACTGCTTCGGTGGGCACTCGATCATAAGGGATGGACAACAGATGAATGGAGAAAAGTTATATATCCAGATGTGTCGCATTTTGAAGTACATGGGTACAGATCAGTCGTAGTGAGACGGAGCAAAGGCGGACCTCTTCGGAATGGATACAGTCAACAAACGCCAAAATACTCACTTAAGATATTTTGGGGTAGTTTTATTGCTAAAGGCCCTGGACGGCTTGTTCATAGTTCCCTCACTATGAACAATGACAAATATAAGGCAATCCTGGAAACTCATTTGCTTCCCATTTTGGCTAGAGACTTTCCTGATGGAGAAGGTATTTTCCAGCAGGATTTTGCTCCATGCCACACTTCCAGAAAAATGCTGACATTCTTCAGAGAGAGTGGGCTAACCGTTCTAAACTGGCCTGGAAACTCTCCTTACCTCAACTCGGTTGAGAATCTATGGTCAGTAACCACAAGCAGGATCGCGAAACAGGACCGTTTAGATGTAGGGAACCTAATTGCTGCTGTTATTAGGATATTGTAACATGACGAAGAACTTGCTATAATGTGTTCAACATTGGTTAATTATATGCCAAAGCATGCAGAAGTGCTTGTAAAAGCAAGGGGTAGTCATATCTGTTATTAAATCAATTATCTGTCATTGCCGTGCATTTTTCGAATGAACATTAATTTTCCAAATATGTTTTATTTCATTACTGTCCCAATTAATATGCACAGTACTGTACACTACATAACAATTATGGTATGCAAGGTTGGCAAGCCTGACAACTACCATTAAGGACATAAACAGTCTTTCATAATACCATACAGTAGAAGACTCCACAAGATAAACCTGTAGACCTGTCTCACTCTGAAGTGTTGTTCGAGAAATATTGGAAAAGTAATTAAAGTGCTTGACATACTCAGAGGAAAAAAAACAGAGTTACAAAGTATTTGTTAATTCCATCTGTTGTGAAACATAGCACTCTCTCAGTGTTGTGTTCTCTCCTTGAACACACTCAGTTTTGTGTTCACTTCAACATTCTCTAAGTGCTGTGTTCACTCCTTCAGCACTCTCGTGAGTGCTGTGTTCACTCCTCTAGCACTGAGTACCGTGTTCATTCCCAATAAGAGCACCATAACAGTGACCATAGATTGCTTATTGATAGCGCTCAACACATTGATGATCATTAATGAGCAATTACTTCCATGATTAGCAGGCTCTTAGTGCCAAGACAGGTGAGAGAGAGAGAGAGAGAGAGAGCACATCGGTCGTTCTAAGTCTTAGCAACTAGATTTTCCACTGAGCACAGTAAATCTTTCAGCAGTGGCAGCAGCGGTGACACTGTTCCTCACTCTGTTGACACTGACTCACTCACTCGTTAATCTCACCTCCGCCACAAGCACATACGCAAATTTGCTCAACTCAAGGCCATAATGCCCTGATTGCCAGTTAATTAAACTAGCGTAAACTTTGTTGATTAATTTTCGCGTTCATCCTACTATATTACGTTGTAATATGTGTGTGCATGTGTGTGTGTATATATATATATATATATATATATATATATATATATATATATATATATTGTAACCACGAACGAGTGATATTTAATCAATAACAACACTGCGACTAGCCGGGGGATCCAACTCGTGTTGTTTTAGCCAGCCTCATGGTGAGCGAAAATTCACGACATTTTAACCCACTGGACCATACAGTTCTACAAAAATCACGCACCCAGCAAAGCTAGGTGTTGTACTGTGATCCGAGAACATACGATGGTGTGGGTGCCTCAGAGCTAATTTTATTTTACTCTCTTGTATATACTATATATACTGCTTGTGGACGCTAGTACACCAAACAGGGAGTAGAATGAAATTAGCTCTGAGGCACTCACACCGTCGTATGTCCTCGGATCACAGTACAACACCTAGCTCTGCTGGGAGATGAAATGAAGAAAGATCCTAGATTTCATCTTACGAAAGCTGACAAAGCAAATGTGACGGTTATTATGGACAAGGTAGATTATAGCGGAAAAATGAACACATTATTAGAAGACAGGGATACTTACGTACCCCTTAATAAGAACCCTTTGGACCAGGTTAATAGTAAATTTAATAAACAACTTAGAACCTTACTGAGGTAATGAGGAATTAATTAAACAGTTATCGGCGAGATCTGCTACACTACCTTACATATACAGTTTGATTAAAACCCACAAGCTCGGTTTTCCAGCCAGACTTATAATTAGTTCGGTAGGATCGGCATCATATGCCTTGTCTAAATGGCTGGTAAAAATATTAACTCCTTTGCTTGGCAACATTTCTGAAGCCCACTTAAAAAACAATGTTGATCTCATCGACAAATTGTAAAATATCAACATGTCTAATGATTTTAAACTTGTTAGTTTTGATGTCACTGTGTTGTTCACGAGAGTCCCTGTTCCTGACTTGCTATCTTATTTGGAAGAAAGAATTAAAAGAGTTCTCTTTGCCTTTCGGTAAAAATACCACTATTGAATTGATTAAACTGTGTGTAGTTGATTGCAAGTTTGAGTTTGAGGGGAATTACTATGCCCAAAAACTGGGAATGGAGTGTTGTGATAGAAACACAGGCCTTATCTCTAGGCTTTATTGAACATAGAATCTTCATAGTACTTCTGCAACAACAAAATATAATGACTAGTACATCTAATAATGGCTTCTACAGGGATGGTGATGTCTTGCATATGTCAAGAGAAAAGTTATAACTACAGGCCACATATTTAAACTCACCATGTAATCTGCATCGCTTATAAATGGATAAAGTAGGAGAGAATCACACACCATGTGTTGGTGCCCATGACACACAGCAAACTGTTGTTGTTGTTAAGGGCCCCTAGAGGTGGTGCAGTATTATCCTGCTGCTGCTCCCCACAGGACCAGTATCACTACAATCTCCCCCTTCTAAAATATCAGAGACAGTAATCTCCCAAACTGTTAGGTGGGCGACGTACACGTCCCGACCTTCGTAGCCCTTGAGCCTCTTCACCAGGTTCGATATTTTCCAGCGGGGTTTGATTAACTGCTGGAGCAGAATCCTCTATTTCCATAGGGGTAGTCTCAAGGGGCTTTCCAGGAGAAAACGAAGCATCTTTCACATCTATTGGTGTATCTTGAGATTCCACACTAATAGGGATTTCAACTGGGGCTAAATGTCTTGTAGATACTGTAGTCTCTTCACCATTTTGGTAGCGAATGTGGGCGTAATGTGGATTAGCTTGCAGGAGCTCTACCTCTTCCACTAAAGGATCCGTCTTGTTCATCCTACGGTGACTCTTCAGGAGAACGGGTCCAGGATGACATAACCAAGTGGGCACGGAGGCTCCCGTAGAGGAACGACGTGAATAGTTGAGGAGTCTTTCATGAGGGGTTGCATTAGTAGCTGTGCACAGCAGTGATCTAATAGAGTGAAGAGCATCAGGTAGGACAGTTTGCCAGTGTTGAACAGGTAGATTGCGCGACTTTAATGTCATTGTAACTGCCTTCCATATAGTACCATTGAACCGCTCCACTTGACCATTGCCTTGAGGGTTGTAGCTTGTTGTTCTGCTGCAGGCAATACCTTTGCTAGCCAAAAACTCCTGAAGTTCGTTACTCATGAACGAGGATCCCCTGTCTGAATGGATATAAGCTGGCATACCAAAAATAGAGAACAACTGTGAAAGACAACTAATAACAGTTGAAGCAGCCATATTTGCACAGGGGAATACAAAGGGAAACCTTGAATATTCATCTACTATGTTAAGGAAATACCTATTCTGATTTGTGCTTGGTAGAGGTCCTTTGAAATCTATATTCAATCTTTCGAAAGGCTGGGTGGATTTTATGAGATGAGTCTTCTCTGGCTGATGAAAGTTTGGCTTGCACTCTGCACATACTCTGCATGCTCTGATCACTTGTCGCACATCTTCCACTGAGTAGGGCATGTTCTTTGATTTGACAAAATGGTACAGGCGTGTAACTCCTGGGTGACACAAAGCCTTGTGGAGAGCTGAGAGTGATTGCAAATCATGACATGCTGCTCCACAGTGGGACCTAGAGAATGCATCAGGTGAGATGTTCTCTTGACCCGGTCGGTACAGAATATCAAAGTCATAACACGATAGTTCCATCCTCCAGCGTAATATCTTGTCATTCTTTATCCTACTTTTGTGCCTCTTGTCGAACATATACATCACGGACCGTTGGTCAGTCCTTATGGTGAAATGTCTACCAGTTAAATAATGCCTCCAGTGGCGAACTGCTTCTATGATGGCCTGGGCTTCCTTTTCTACAGCAGCATAACATTTCTCTGATCCTTGAAAAGTTCTCGAAAAGAAGGCTACTGGTCGTCCTGCCTGAGATAAGACTGCAGCAATGGCAATGTCAGATGCATCCGTTTCCACTTCGAATGGTAGGGACTCATCAATGGCTTGAACTACTGAGTTTTCAATGTCCTGTTTGAGAGTATGGAAAGCGGCTTCTGCTTCCTTTGTCACAGGAAATGTGGTAGCACTCAATGGGCGGACTTTACTTGAATAGTTGTAGATCCATTGTGAGTAATAAGCAAAGAGACCAAGAGTTCTTCGGAGTGACTTTTTGTCTTGAGGCATTGGAAGTTCCCGTAGAGGTCGTAGTCGTTCAGGGTCTGGGAATATTGAACCTCCTTCCACTACATAACCAAGGATGCTAAGCCTTTTAGTTGAAAAAGTGCACTTTTCCTCATTGTAACTGATATTTTTCTTCTTGGCGGCTTCCAAAAACTTATCAAGGTTTGCATCATGTTCCTCCTGGGTCTTGCCACAAATGGTAACATTATCTAAATACGCGTAGGTTCCCATGAGTTGCTCTTCCTGAATGAGTGAATCCATAATTCGTTGGAAGCAGGCTACCCCATTGGTGACTCCAAAAGGGACTCTGGTAAACTGATACAGGCCATCACTAGCCTGAAACGCTGTGTATGGTTTATCTTCATTCCTTATAGGGACTTGATGATAGGCACTCTGCAGATCAGTTGTGCTAAACACGTAGTACTGAGCAATTTTGTTCACTGTATCGTCAATTCGAGGTAGAGGGTACCCATCAAGAAGTGTAAATTTGTTGATTGTCTCAGAGTAATCGATAGCCAGTCTCCGTTTCCTATAACCATCTTTAACAACAACCTGTGCACGCCAAGGGGAATCACTCGGTTCTATAATACCCTCCTTCAGCAGCCTCTGAGTTTCTTTCTCAATGAACATCCGATCCTCATAAGAATAGCGGCGTGACTTAGCTGATATAGGATGGCAATCCGCGGTAAGATTTGCAAACAGCTTTGGTGGGTCTACCCTTAAAGTGCTAAGTCCACAGACAACAAGAGGAGGCAGTTCACCTCCATATGTTAAGGTGACACTACCATGCAGCTTCTGAAAGTCCTGACCAAGGATAACATCAGAGCACAGTTGTGGCAGAATAGCTAAATGTACATCTTGATAATCCTTTCCATTAACTCTGAGATTTACCTTACAAAACCCTAAGGTCTGAATAGAGAGAGATGTTGATGCCATGGAAACGGTACCTGATGAGTGATGTAGAGTCAAGGAGAGCCGTTTAACTAAGTCAAGGTTGATGAAACTCTCTGAGCTGCCACTATCAATAAGACCATCTACTTCTGTTCCTTTGATGAATACTTTCACAACTGCCTTTGACAGTGAATTTGGAGTAGCCGCAGAAGTCACTGTTGCTAGAGTCGCATGATCACTGGAATGTGTGGAGGCACTAGCTCTTGTTTACCTGGAGTTTACCTGGAGAGAGTTCCGGGGGTCAACGCCCCCGCGGCCCGGTCTGAGACCAGGCCTCCTGGTGGATCACAGCCTGATCAACCAGGCTGTTGCTGCTGGCTGCACGCAAACCAACATACGAGCTACAGCCCGGCTGATCCGGAACTGACTTTAGGTGCTTGTCCAGTGCCAGCTTGAAGACTGCCAGGGGTCTGTTGGTAATCCCCCTTATGTGTGCTGGGAGGCAGTTGAACAGTCTCGGGCCCCTGACACTTATTGTATGGTCTCTTAACGTGCTAGTGACACCCCTGCTTTTCATTGGGGGGATGGTGCATCGTCTGCCAAGTCTTTTGCTTTCGTAATGAGTGATTTTCGTGTGCAAGTTCGGTACTAGTCCCTCTAGGATTTTCCAGGTGTATATAATCATGTATCTCTCCCTCCTGCGTTCCAGGGAATACAGGTTTAGGAACCTCAAGCGCTCCCAATAATTGAGGTGTTTTATCTCCGTTATGCGTGCCGTGAAAGTTCTCTGTACATTTTCTAGGTCGGCAATTTCACCTGCCTTGAAAGGTGCTGTTAGTGTGCAGCAATATTCCAGCCTAGATAGAACAAGTGACCTGAAGAGTGTCATCATGGGCTTGGCCTCCCTAGTTTTGAAGGTTCTCATTATCCATCCTGTCATTTTTCTAGCAGATGCGATTGATACAATGTTATGGTCCTTGAAGGTGAGATCCTCCGACATGATCACTCCCAGGTCTTTGACGTTGGTGTTTCGCTCTATTTTGTGGCCAGAATTTGTTTTGTACTCTGATGACGATTTAATTTCCTCATGTTTACCATATCTGAGTAATTGAAATTTCTCATCGTTGAACTTCATATTGTTTTCTGCAGCCCACTGAAAGATTTGGTTGATGTCTGCCTGGAGCTTTGCAGTGTCTGCAATGGAAGACACTGTCATGCAGATTCGGGTGTCATCTGCAAAGGAAGACACGGTGCTGTGGCTGACATCCTTGTCTATGTCGGATATAAGGATGAGGAACAAGATGGGAGCGAGTACTGTGCCTTGTGGAACAGAGCTTTTCACCGTAGCTGCCTCGGACTTTACTCTGTTGACGACTACTCTCTGTGTTCTGTTAGTGAGGAAATTATAGATCCATCGACCGACTTTTCCTGTTATTCCTTTAGCACGCATTTTGTGCGCTATTACGCCATGGTCACACTTGTCGAAGGCTTTTGCAAAGTCTGTATATATTACATCTGCATTCTTTTTGTCTTCTAGTGCATTTAGGACCTTGTCGTAGTGGTCCAATAGTTGAGACAGACAGGAGCGACCTGTTCTAAACCCATGTTGCCCTGGGTTGTGTAACTGATGGGTTTCTAGATGCGTGGTGATCTTGCTTCTTAGGACCCTTTCAAAGATTTTTATGATATGGGATGTTAGTGCTATTGGTCTGTAGTTCTTTGCTGTTGCTTTACTGCCCCCTTTGTGGAGTGGGGCTATGTCTGTTGTTTTTAGTAACTGTGGGACGACCCCCGTGTCCATGCTCCCTCTCCATAGGATGGAAAAGGCTCGTGATAGGGGCTTCTTGCAGTTCTTGATGAACACAGAGTTGATGCATTAGCACGACATACTTTAGCAAAGTGACCTTTCTTGTGGCATTTATGGCACATTGCTTCACGAGCAGGACACTTTGGACGTGGATGTCTTGAAAAACCACAAAAGAAACACACCGTACCTGCTGCTGCTGTCACTGAGGCAGGTTCCCCAGTAACTTCATTGCAAGAGTCTTGGTCAGGAATTGCAGCACTTACCACTCGAGAAGGCTGAGTGGTACTGTATACTTCAGAATTCTTCTGGGCTGAATCTAGAGCTCTTGCCTGGTCAAAGGCAGCGGCTAAGTCGAGAGTTTTATTCTCCAATAAACGCTGCCTTATTATTGGTGATTGCAGGCCACTGATAAAAGCATCCCTGATGGACTCTTCACAATACTGAGCAGCTGTCACTGCTTGGAAGTGACAGTCCTTACCTAAAATTTTCAGTGCTTGAAAGTATTCCTCTAAGGACTCATCAATCTGCTGGCGGCGAGTTGCAAGGCGATAGCGTGCAAAGATTTCATTTGTAGGTTTAATATACTGAGACTTGAGGGTTTTGATAGCATCTTCGTAGGTATTACACTCAGAAATAGCCTCATATATCTTAGGTGACACAAAATTGATGAGCAGACTTAGTTTATCTAGATCTTCTTTAGGAAGGGCTCCCAAGAAGTTTTCGAAAGTCTTAAACCAGTGCTTCCATTCCTGAGCAGCCGTTGATAAGCTGGGGTCACAGTCTAGCCTCTCAGGTTTCAGTAAACGCTCCATGTTGTGATGTAGTCTAGCGCAGGATTACCACCAGGTAGCCCAGGATTCTATGTTCAATAAATTGTTGTGATAGAAACACAGGCCTTATCTCTAGGCTTTATTGAACATAGAATCTTCATAGTACTTCTGCAACAACAAAATATAATGACTAGTACATCTAATAATGGCTTCTACAGGGATGGTGATGTCTTGCATATGTCAAGAGAAAAGTTATAACTACAGGCCACATATTTAAACTCACCATGTAATCTGCATCGCTTATAAATGGATAAAGTAGGAGAGAATCACACACCATGTGTTGGTGCCCATGACACACAGCAAACTGTTGTTGTTGTTAAGGGCCCCTAGAGGTGGTGCAGTATTATCCTGCTGCTGCTCCCCACAGGACCAGTATCACTACACACAGTTTACAATTGGGCTCTTATACGTATGCATCAGACTGTCTTAAATGTAGTGCCACACCGAGGAATTAGGGCCTTTTTTCCTGCAGTTTCTGAAGGTTGAGCCAGAGTTTGCCTCAGAATTATGTGGGATGAATATCTTTGGCCGGCTTTCCTGTTATTACAGATGTCTTCCCCCTTTAATGAGTTCATTTTAATGAGCCCCGTTTCCTTTACATAACTTTTTAGAAGTCTCTCCTCTATAAGGTACCGTTTTCTCTTGTAATTTAAAGGGACATGTCAGAGGCGGGGAGGATGTAAGTACCAGTGATTTCTATATCACTGACAATATATTTATAGTTATAGATGTTATAGTGGAATATGACCTATTTTTTTATTATTGCCGCGTTTCGTTTAGGCAATTACAGTATCAATGCTTGTGGGATTTTTTTCTAGTGCTATAATATTCATCTCTCTGGCTATGGTAGTATTGGTGCTGGTCACTTCCGGTACCCCTCTCTCTCCCTCTCTCACTCCAGTAAAGACGGTCCTCTGGCAATGTTAGTTGCTCGACACCCTCCTGTTTTCTGCAATTTTGCAAGCTCCTGATGGTGTGTGTGTGTGTGTGCGTACTCACCTAGTTGAGGTTGCAGGGGTCGAGTCCAAGCTCCTGTGTGTACTCACCTATTTGTACTCACCTATTTGTGGTTGCAGGGGTCGAGTCCAAGCTCCTGTGTGTACTCACCTATTTTTGGTTGCAGGGGTCGAGTCCAAGCTCCTGTGTGTACTCACCTATTTGTACTCACCTAGTTGAGGTTGCAGGGGTCGAGTCTTAGCTCCTGGCCCCGCCTCTTCACCGGTTGCTACTGGGCCCTCTCTCTCCCCGCTCCATGAGCTTTATCAAACCTCGTCTTAAAACTGTGTATGGTTCCTGACTCCACTACGTCATTTTCTAGGCTATTCTACTGCCTGACAACTCTATGACTGAAGAACTACTTCCTAATATCTCTCTGACTCATTTGTGTCTTCAACTTAAAATTGTGGCCTCTTGTTTCTGTGTCCCCTCCCTGGAACATCCTGTCTTTGTCCACCTTGTCTATTCCACGCAGTATTTTATATGTCGTTATCATGTCTCCCCTGACCCTCCTGTCCTCCAGTGTCGTCAGGCCGATTTCCCTTAATCTTTCTTCATAGGACATTCCCCTTAGCTCTGGAACTAACCTTGTGGCAAACCTTTGTACTTTCTCTAGTTTCTTGACGTGCTTTATCAATTGCGGGTTCCAAACAGGTGCTGCATACTCCAGTATGGGCCTGACATACACGGTGTACAGTGTCTTGAACGATTCCTTACTAAGGTATCGGAATGCTGTTCTCAGGTTTGCCAGGCGCCCATATGCTGCAGCAGTTATCTGATTGATGTGTGCTTCCGGAGACATGCTCGGTGTTATACTCACCCCAAGATCTTTCTCCTTGAGTGAGGTTTGCAGTCTTTGGCCACCTAGCCTATACTCTGTCTGTGGTCTTCTGTGCCCTTCCCCTATCTTCATGACTTTGCATTTGGCAGGATTAAATTCGAGAAGCCATTTGCTGGACCAGGTGTCCAGTCTGTCCAGGTCTCTTTGAAGTCCTGCCTGGTCCTCATCAGATTTAATTCTCCTTATTAACTTTACATCATCTGCAAACAGGGACACTTCTGAGTCTAACCCTTCCATCATGTCGTTCACATATACCAAAAATAGCACTGGTCCTAGGACCGACCCCTGTGGGACCCCGCTCGTCACAGGTGCCCACTGTGATACATCATTACGTACCATGACTCGTTGTTGCCTCCCTGTCAGGTATTCTCTGATCCATTGCAGTGCCCTTCCTGTTATATGCACCTGATACTCTAGCTTCTGCACTAATCTCTTGTGAGGAACTGTGTCAAAGGCCTTCTTGCAGTCCAAGAAGATGCAATCAACTCACCCCTCTCTCTCGTGTCTTACTTCTGTTATTTTATCATAAAACTCCAGAAGGTTTGTGACACAGGATTTGCCTTCCATGAATCCGTGCTGGTTGGTATTTATACTCTTGTTCTGTTCCAGGTGCTCCACCACTCTCCTCCTGATAATCTTCTCCATAATTTTGCATACTATACACGTCAATGACACAGGTCTATACTTTAGTGCCTCTTTTCTGTCTCCTTTTTTAAAAATGGGAACTACATTTGCCGTCTTCCATACCTCAGGTAGTTGCCCAGTTTCCAGGGACGTGTTGAAGATTGTGGTAAGTGGCATGCACAACATATCTGCTCCCTCTCTAAGGACCCACAGGGAGATGTTGTCCGGTCCCATTGCCTTTGAAGTATCGATGTCCCTTAGCAGTTTCTTCACCTCCTCCTCATCTGTATGTATGTCGTCCAACACTTGTTGGTGTATTCCTTGGTGTCCCCATCTGGTCTGTCCCCCCAGAGTCCTTCCTGTCTCTACTGTGTGTGTGTGTGTGTGTGTGTGTGTGTGTGTGTGTGTGTGTACTCACCTAGTTGAGGTTGCAGGGGTCGAGTCCAAGCTCCTGTGTGTGTGTGTGTACTCACCTAGTTGTACTCACCTAGTTGAGGTTGCAGGGGTCGAGTCCAAGCTCCTGGCCCCGCCTCTTCACTGGTCGCTACTAGGTCACTCTCCCTGAACCATGAGCTTTATCGTACCTCTGCTTAAAGCTATGTATGGATCCTGCCTCCACTACATCGCTTCCCAACTATTCCACTTCCTGACTACTCTGTGGCTGAAGAAATACTTCCTAACATCCCTTTGATTCATCTGAGTTTTCAACTTCCAATTGTGACCTCTTGTGTCTGTGTCCCCTCTCTGGAACATCCCGTCTTTGTCCACCTTGTCTATTCCGCGCAGTATTTTATATGTCGTTATCATGTCTCCCCTGACCCTCCTGGCCTCCAGTGTCGTAAGGCCGATTTCCCTCAACCTTTCTTCGTAGGACAATCCCCGTAGCTCTGGGACTAGTCTTGTTGCAAACCTTTGCACTTTCTCTAATTTCTTGACGTGCTTGACTAGGTGTGGATTCCAAACTGGTGCTGCATACTCCAGTATGGGCCTGACGTAAATGGTATACAGAGTCTTAAACGAATCCTTACTGAGATATCGGAACGCTATCCGTAGGTTTGCCAGGCGCCCGTATGCTGCAGTAGTTATCTGATTGATGTGCGCCTCAGGAGATATGCTCGGTGTTATACTCACCCCCAGATCTTTTTCCTTGAGTGAGGTTTGCAGTCTTTGGCCATCTAAACTATATTGTGTCTGCAGTCTTCTTTGCCCTTCCCCAATCTTCATGACTTTGCATTTGGCAGGGTTAAATTCAAGGAGCCAGTTGCTGGACCAGGCTTGTAGCCTGTCCAGGTCTCTTTGTAGTACTGCCTGATCCTCATCCGATTTGATTCTTCTCATTAACTTCGCATCATCTGCAAACAAGGACACTTCTGAGTCTATCCCTTCCGTTATGTCGTTCACATATACCAAGAACAGCACAGGTCCTAGGACTGACCCCTGTGGAACCCCGCTTCTCACAGGCGCCCACTCTGACACCTCGTCGCGTACCATGACTCGTTGTTGCCTCCCTGTCAGATATTCTCTGATCCATTGCAGTGCCTTTCCTGTTATGTGTGCCTGATCCTCTAGCTTTTGCACTAACCTCTTGTGAGGAACTGTGTCGAAGGCCTTCTTGCAGTCCAAAAATATGCAGTCGATCCACCCCTCTCTCTTGTCTTACTTCTGTCACCTTGTCATAAAACTCTAGTAGGTTTGTGACACAGGATTTTCCTTCCCTGAAACCGTGCTGGTTGTCAATTATACACTTGTTTCTTTCCAGGTGCCCCACCACTCTCCTCCTGAGGATCTTCTCCATGACCTTGCATACTATACACGTTAGTGATACAGGTCTGTAGTTTAGTGCCTCATGTCTGTCTCCCTTTTTAAAAATTGGGACTACATTTGCCATTTTCCATACCTCAGGGAGTCGCCCAGTTTCAAATGATGTGTTGAAGATCTTTGTTAATGGCTCACACAATATATCTGCTCCCTCTTTAAGGACCCATGGAGAGATGTTGTCTGGTCCCACCGCCTTTGAGGTGTCAAGTTCGCATAGCAGCTTCTTCACCTCCTCCTTGGTTATATGTACCTCATCCAGCACTTGCTGGTGTACCCCCCTGTTCTGATTTCCTGGAGTCCTACTGGTTTCCACTTTAAATACCTCTTTAAATCTTGTGTTGAGCTCCTGACATACCTCCTGGTCGTTTCTTGTGAATTCCCCATCACCCTTCCTCAGTCTGATTACCTGGTCCTTGACTGTTGTTTTCCTCCTGATGTGGCTGTACAACAGCTTCGGGTCAGTCTTTACTTTTGATGCTATGTCATTTTCATATTGTCTCTGAGCCTCCCTTCTTATCTGTGCATATTCGTTTCTGGCTCTTCGGCTGATTTCTTTATTTTCCTGAGTTCTCTGTCTTCTGTACCTTTTCCATTCTCTAGTACACCTAGTTTTTGCCTCTCTACACCTTTGGGTGAACCATGGACTCGTTCTGTTCTTCCCATTATTTCTGTTTCCCTTGGGAACAAACCTCTCCTCTGCCTCCTTGCATTTTGTTGCCACATAGTCCATCATTTCTTGTACTGGTTTTCCTGTCAGTGTGTGTGTGTGTGTGTTTGTGTGTGTGTGTGTGTGTGTGTTAGTTACCATTTTATCCTAGGCACATGTCGATTAGACACTAGGCCTGGTGTGTGTGTGTGTGTGTGTGTGTATACTCACCTATTTGTTCTCACCTATTTCTGGTTGCAGGGGTCGAGTCATAGTTCCTGGCCCCGCCTCTTCACTGATTGCTACTAGGTCCTCTCTCTCCCCGCTCCATGAGCTTTATCAAACCTCGTCTTAAAACTATGTATGGTTCCTGCCTCCACTACGTCACTTTCTAGGCTGTTCCACTGCCTGACAACTCTATGACTGAAGAAATACTTCCTAATATCTGTGTGTGTGTGTGTGTGTGTGTGTGTGTGTGTGTGTGTGTGTGTGTGTGTGTGTGTGTGTGTATATATATGTGTGTGTGTGTGTGTGTGTGTGTGTGTGAATTCACCTATTTGTACTCACCTATTTGTGGTTGCAGGGGTCGACACATAGCTTCTGGCGCCGCCTGTTCACTGATAGCTACTAGGTCCTCTCTCTCCCTGCTCCACGAGCTTTATCATACCTCGTCTTAAAACTATGTATGGCTCCTGCCTGCACTACGTCACTTGCGAGACTATTCCACTTCCTAACAACTCTGTGGCTGAAGAAATACTTCCTAACGTCCCTTTGGCTCATCTGAGTCTTCAACTTCCAATTGTGACCCCTTGTTTCTGTTTCCCATCTCTAGAATATCCTGTCTGTCCACATTGTCAATTCCTCGCAGTATTTTGTATGTCGTTATAATATCTTCCCTAACCCTCCTGTCCTCCAGTGTCGTCAGTCCGATTTCCCTTAAATTTTCTTGGTAGGACAATCCCCTTAGCTCTGGAACTAGCCTTGTTGCGAACCTTTGCACTTTCTCTAATTTCTTGACGTGCTTGACCAGGTGTGGGTTCCAAAATGGTGCTGCATACTCCAATATGGGCTTGACGTACATGGTGTACAGAGTCTTGAAAGATTCCTTACTGAGGTATTGGAACGCTATTCTCAGGTTTGCCAGGCGCCCATAGTTGCCCAGTTTCAGTGGATGTGTTGAAAATTGTTGTTAGTGGCACACTCGGCGTCTCTTTCCCCTCTCTAAGGACCCATGGAGACATGTCCGGTCCCACCGCCTTTGAGGTATCAAGGTCACTTAGCAGCTTCTTCACCCCCTCCCTGTGAGTATTTCATCCAACACTTGTTGGTATATCCCTTGTTGGTGTACCCCTCTGTTCTGACTTCCCAGAATCCTTTCTGTCTCCATTGTAAATACTTCCTTAAATCTCATATTGAGCTCCTCACATACTTCTTGTACATTTCTTGTGAGTTCCCCACCTTCATTACTCAGTCTGATTACCTAGTCCTTGACTGTTGTGTTCTTCCTGATGTGGCTGTACAACAGCTTCAGGTCAGACTTGACTTTTGATGGTCTGTCGTTTTCGTGCTGTCGCAGGGCCTCCCTCCTTATCGGTGCCTACTCGTTTTTGGTTCTTTGACTAGTCTGTTTATCTTCCTGTGTACTCACCTATTTGTACTCACCTATTTGTGGTTGCAGGGGTCGATTCACAGCTCCTGGCCCCGCCTCTTCGCTGATTGCTACTAGGTCCTCTCTCTCCCTGCCCCATGAGCTCTATCATACCTCGCCTTAAAACTATGTATGGTTCCTGCCTCCACCACATCACTTTCTAGGCTATTCCATGGCCTGACTACTCTATGACTGAAGAAATACTTCCTAACATCCCTTTGATTCATCTGAGTCTTCAACTTCCAATTGTGACCTCTTGTGTCTGTGTCCCATCTCTGGAACATCCCGTCTTTGTCCACCTCGTCTATTCCGCGCAGTATTTTGTATGTCGTTATCATGTCTCCCCTGACCCTCCTGGCCTCCAGTGTCGTCAGGCCGATTTCCCTCAACCTTTCTTCATAGGACAATCCCCGTAGCTCTGGGACTAGTCTTGTTGCAAACCTTTGCACTTTCTCTAATTTCTTGACGTGCTTGACTAGGTGTGGATTCCAAACTGGTGCTGCATACTCCAGTATGGGCCTGACGTAGATGGTATACAGAGTCTTAAACGAATCCTTACTGAGGTATCGGAACGCTATCCGTAGGTTTGCCAGGCGCCCGTATGCTGCAGCAGTTATCTGATTGATGTGCGCCTCAGGAGATATGCTCGGTGTTATACTCACCCCCAGATCTTTTTCCTTGAGTGAGGTTTGCAGTCTGTGGCCATCTAAACTATATTGTGTCTGCAGTCTTCTTTGCCCTTCCCCAATCTTCATGACTTTGCATTTGGCAGGGTTAAATTCAAGGAGCCAGTTGCTGGACCAGGCTTGTAGCCTGTCCAGGTCTCTTTGTAGTCCTGTGTGTGTGTGTGTGTGTGTGTGTGTGTGTGTGTGTGTGTGTGTGTGTGTGTGTGTGTGTGTGTGTGTGTGTGTGTGTATGTGTGTGTAAATATAATATAATATAATATCAGATGTATGGACGAATGCTCAGTGATGAAATATGACAGGGAAACTTAGCTAGGTTTTGTTCCCACTGCTCTCTTGAGAAACCTGAATGCTTCTCATGACTGGCCTCGGGCGCTATATGTCTCTGACGGGTTGAGCGCTCCGCCCATAATTATAATACTGTGTATGCGTATAATGTTCCCAGTAGTTAACTATGATACAGAGTAGGGAAGCGGCACACTGTTAGTGTTTCCGCATTGTAACTGTCGCACAGACTTACATAGGAGTACGCTACACCTGTAACTATTTGTGTTAGGAAAAAGAATCAGTGGCCCACTAAGGTTGGCTGTTAATTGCACGTGTGTATATATGTGTGTGTTCCTTGTACAGGTGCACGCAGATCAAGACGTACTCGTGGGACAACGCCCAAGTCATTCTAGTGGGCAACAAGTGTGACATGGAGGACGAGAGAGTGATCTCTTACGAGCGAGGCAAGCAACTGGCAGACCAGCTGGGACTCGAGTTTTACGAAACTTCAGCCAAGGAGAACATCAACGTGAAGGTGAGTCCTGACGGAGAACATCAACGTGAAGGTGAGTCCTGACGGAGAACATCAACGTGAAGGTGAGTCCTGACGGAGAACATCAACGTGAAGGTGAGTCCTGACGGAGAACATCAACGTGAAGGTGAGTCCTGACGGAGAACAACGTGAAGGTGAGTCCTGACGGAGAACATCAACGTGAAGGTGAGTCCTGACGGAGAACATCAACGTGAAGGTGAGTCCTGACGGAGAACATCAACGTGAAGGTGAGTCCTGACGGAGAACATCAACGTGAAGGTGAGTCCTGACGGAGAACAACGTGAAGGTGAGTCCTGACGGAGAACATCAACGTGAAGGTGAGTCCTGACGGAGAACATCAACGTGAAGGTGAGTCCTGACGGAGAACAACGTGAAGGTGAGTCCTGACGGAGAACAACGTGAAGGTGAGTCCTGACGGAGAACATCAACGTGAAGGTGAGTCCTGACGGAGAACAACGTGAAGGTGAGTCCTGACGGAGAACATCAACGTGAAGGTGAGTCCTGACGGAGAACATCAACGTGAAGGTGAGTCCTGACGGAGAACATCAACGTGAAGGTGAGTCCTGACGGAGAACAACGTGAAGGTGAGTCCTGACGGAGAACATCAACGTGAAGGTGAGTCCTGACGGAGAACATCAACGTGAAGGTGAGTCCTGACGGAGAACAACGTGAAGGTGAGTCCTGACGGAGAACATCAACGTGAAGGTGAGTCCTGACGGAGAACATCAACGTGAAGGTGAGTCCTGACGGAGAACATCAACGTGAAGGTGAGTCCTGACGGAGAACATCAACGTGAAGGTGAGTCCTGACGGAGAACAACGTGAAGGTGAGTCCTGACGGAGAACATCAACGTGAAGGTGAGTCCTGACGGAGAACAACGTGAAGGTGAGTCCTGACGGAGAACATCAACGTGAAGGTGAGTCCTGACGGAGAACATCAACGTGAAGGTGAGTCCTGACGGAGAACATCAACGTGAAGGTGAGTCCTGACGGAGAACATCAACGTGAAGGTGAGTCCTGACGGAGAACATCAACGTGAAGGTGAGTCCTGACGGAGAACATCAACGTGAAGGTGAGTCCTGACGGAGAACATCAACGTGAAGGTGAGTCCTGACGGAGAACATCAACGTGAAGGTGAGTCCTGACGGAGAACATCAACGTGAAGGTGAGTCCTGACGGAGAACATCAACGTGAAGGTGAGTCCTGACGGAGAACAACGTGAAGGTGAGTCCTGACGGAGAACAACGTGAAGGTGAGTCCTGACGGAGAACATCAACGTGAAGGTGAGTCCTGACGGAGAACAACGTGAAGGTGAGTCCTGACGGAGAACAACGTGAAGGTGAGTCCTGACGGAGAACAACGTGAAGGTGAGTCCTGACGGAGAACAACGTGAAGGTGAGTCCTGACGGAGAACAACGTGAAGGTGAGTCCTGACGGAGAACAACGTGAAGGTGAGTCCTGACGGAGAACAACGTGAAGGTGAGTCCTGACGGAGAAAAACGTGAAGGTGAGTCCTGACGGAGAACAACGTGAAGGTGAGTCCTGACGGAGTGCTGCTGCCACTGTTAAATACTCTAACAATTTTTTATTAAGATATATATATAAGTTAGAGTAGTTGTGTTTACAGTTTATTTAGTGACAGTTTTTATATTTATAATATAAATATGATTTATACCATTGTATGTTCTGAAGATAACCATTTATTATGTGTGAAGGTAGGCAGTGTGACGGGAGAGTGTGATGGGAGGCAGTGTGATGGGAGAGTGTGAAGGTAGGCATTGTGACGGGAGAGTGTGAAGGTAGGCATTGTGACGGGAGTGTGAAGGTAGGCAGTGTGACGGAAAAGGTGAAGGTAGGCAGTGTGACGGGAGAGTGTGAAGGGAGGCATTGTTACGGAAGTGTGAAGGGAGGCAGTGTGACGGGAGAGTGTAAAGGGAGTCAGTGTGACGGGAGAGTGTGAAGGTAGGCAGTGTGACGGGAGAGTGAAAATAGGCAGTGTGAAGCGAGGCAGTGTGACGGAAGAGTGTGAAGGGAGGCAGTGTGAAGGGAAGCAGTGTGACGGGAGAGTGTGAAAGGAGGCAGTGTGACGGGAGTGTGAAGGTAGGCATTGTGACGGGAGTGTGAAGGTAGGCAGTGTGACGGAAAGTGTGAAGGTAGGCAGTGTGACGGGAGAGTGTGAAGGTAGGCAGTGTGAAGGGAGGCAGTGTGACGGAAGAGTGTGAAGGGAGGCAGTGTGACGGGAGTGTGAAGGGAAGCAGTGTGAAGGTAGGCAGTGTGACGGGAGAGTGAAGGGAGGCAGTGTGACGGGAGAGTGTGAAGGTAGGCAGTGTGACGTTAGAGTGTGAAGGGAGGCATTGTGAAGATAGTGTGAAGGGAGGCAGTGTGACGGGTGTGTGAAGGGAGGCAGTGTGACGGGAGAGTGTGAAGGGAGGCAGTGTGATGGTATTGTGAAGGGAGGCAGTGTGACGGAAGAGTGTGAAGGGAGGTAGTGTGACGGGAGGGTGTGAAGGGAGGCAGTGTGACGGGAGAGTTTGAAGGGAGGCAGTGTGACGGGAGAGTGTGAAGGGAGGCAGTGTGACGGGAGAGTGCGAAGGGAGGGAGAGTGTTAAGGGAGGCAGTGTGACATGAGTGTGAAGGGAGGCAGTGTGACGGGAGAGTGTGAAGGGAGGCAGTGTGACGGGAGAGTATGAAGGGAGGCAGTGTGACGGGAGAGTGTGAAGGGAGGCAGTGTGACGGGAGAGTGAAGGGAGGCAGTGTGACGGGAGTGTGAATGGAGGCAGTGTGAAGGGAGACAGTGTGACGGGAGAGTGTGAAGGGAGGCATTGTTACGGAAGAGTGTGACGGGAGAGTGTGAAGGTAGGCAGTGTGACGGGAGAGTGAAGGGAGGCAGTGTGACGGGAAAGTGTGAAGGTAGGCAGTGTGACGGGTGTGAAGGGAGGCAGTGTGACGGGAAAGTGTGAAGGTAGGCAGTGTGACGGGAGTGTGAAGGGAAGCAGTGTGACGGGAGAGTATGAATGTACGCAGTGTGACGGGAGAGTGTGAAGGGAGGCAGTGTGACTGGAGTGTGAAGGGAGGCAGTGTGACGGGAGAGTGTGAAGGGAGGCAGTGTGACGGGAGAGTGTGAAGGGAGGCAGTGTGACGGTAGAGTGTGAAGGGAGGCAGTGTGACGGGAGAGTGTGAAGGGAGGTAGTGTGACGGGAGGGTGTGGATGGAGGCAGTGTGACGGGAGAGTGTGAAGTGAGGCAGTGTGACGGGAGAGTGTGAAGGTAGTCAGTGTGAAGGTAGGCAGTGTGAAGGTATGCAGTGTGACGGGAGAATGTGAAGGGAGGCAGTGTGACGGGAGAGTGTGAAGGGAGGCAGTGTGCCGGGAGAGTGTGAAGGGAGGCAGTGTGACGGGAGTGTGTGAAGGTAGGCAGTGTGACGGGAGAGTGTGAAGGTAGGCAGTGTGACGGGAGAGTGTGAAGGGAGGCAGTGTGACGGGAGAGTGTGAAGGGAGGCAGTGTGACGGGAGAGTGTGAAGGGAGGTAGTGTGACGGGAGAGTGTGAAGTTAGGCAGTGTGACGGGAGAGTGTGAAGGGATGCAGTGTGACGGTAGTGTGAAGGGAGGCAGTGTGACGGGAGAGTGTGAAGGGAGGTAGTGTGACGGGAGGGTGTGATGGGAGGCAGTGTGAAGGGAGGCAGTGTGACGGGAGTGTGAAGGTAGGCAGTGTGACGGGAGTGTAAAGGGAGGCAGTTTGAAGGTAGGCAGTGTGAAGGGAGGCAGTGTGACGGGAGAGTGAAGGGAGGCAGTGTGACGGGAGAGTGAAGGTAGGCAGTGTGACGGGAGAGTGTGAAGGGGGGCAGTGTGACGGGAGAGTGTGAAGGGAGGCAGTGTGACGGGAGAGTGTGAAGGGAGGCAGTGTGACGGGAGAGTGCGAAGGTAGGCAGTGTGACGTGAGAGTGTGAAGGGAGAGTGTAAAGGTAGGCAGTGTGACGGGAGAGTGTGAAGGGAGGCAATGTGACGGAAGAGTGTGAAGGGAGGCAGTGTGACGGGAGAGTGAAGGTTGGCAGTGTGAAGGGAGGCAGTGTGACTGGAGTGTGAAGGTAGGCAGTGTGACGGGAGAGTGTGAAGGTAGGCAGTGTGACGGGAGAGTGAAGGTTGGCAGTGTGAAGGGAGGCAGTGTGACGGGAGAGTGTGAAGGGAGGCAATGTGACGGAAGAGTGTGAAGGGAGGCAGTGTGACGGGAGAGTGTGAAGGTAGGCAGTGTGACGGGAGAGTGTGAAGTGAGGCAGTGTGACGGGAGAGTGTGAAGGGAGGCAGTGTGACGGGAGAGTGTGAAGGTAAGCAGTGTGACTGGAGAGTGTGAAGGTAGGCAGTGTGACGGGAGAGTGTGAAGGGAGGCATTGTGACGGGAGAGTGTGAAGGGAGGCAGTGTGACGGGAGAGTGTGAAGGGAGGCAGTGTGACGGGAGAGTGTGAAGGGAGGCAATGTGACGGGAGAGTGTGAAGGGAGGCAGTGTGACGGGAGAGTGTGAAGGTAGGCAATGTGACGGGAGAGTGTGAAGGTAGGCAGTGTGACGGGAGAGTGTGAAGGGAGGCAGTGTGACGGGAGAGTGTGAAGGGAGGCAATGTGACGGAAGAGTGTGAAGGGAGGCAGTGTGACGGGAGAGTGTGAAGGGAGGCAGTGTGACGGGAGAGTGTGATGGGAGGCAGTGTGACGGGAGAGTGTGAAGGTAAGTATTGTGAAGGGAGGCAGTGTGACGGGAGTGTGAAGGTAAGCATTGTGACGGGAGAGTGTGAAGGGAGGCAGTGTGACGGGAGAGTGTGAAGGTAGGCAGTGTGACGGGAGAGTGTGAAGGTAGGCAGTGTGACGGGAGAGTGTGAAGGTAGGCAGTGTGACGGGAGAGTGTGAAGGGAGGCATTGTGACTGGAGTGTGAAGGTAGGCAGTGTGACGTGAGTGTGAAGGGAGAGTGTAAAGGTAGGCAGTGTGACGGGAGAGTGTGAAGGGAGGCAGTGTGACGTGAGTGTGAAGGGAGAGTGTAAAGGTAGGCAGTGTGACGGGAGAGTGTGAAGGGAGGCAGTGTGACGTGAGTGTGAAGGGAGAGTGTAAAGGTAGGCAGTGTGACGGGAGAGTGTGAAGGGAGGCAGTGTGACGTGAGTGTGAAGGGAGAGTGTAAAGGTAGGCAGTGTGACGGGAGAGTGTGAAGGGAGGCAGTGTGACGTGAGTGTGAAGGGAGAGTGTAAAGGTAGGCAGTGTGACGGGAGAGTGTGAAGGGAGGCAGTGTGACGTGAGTGTGAAGGGAGAGTGTAAAGGTAGGCAGTGTGACGGGAGAGTGTGAAGGGAGGCAGTGTGACTGGAGTGTGAAGGTAGGCAGTGTGACGGGAGTGTGAAGGTAGGCAGTGTGACGGGAGAGTGTGAAGGGAGGCAGTGTGACGGGAGAGTGTGAAGGGAGGCAGTGTGACGGGAGAGTGTGAAGGGAGGCAGTGTGACGGGAGAGTGTGAAGGGAGGCAGTGTGACGGGAGAGTGTGAAGGTAGGCAGTGTGACGGGAGAGTGTGAAGGTAGGCAGTGTGACGGGAGAGTGTGAAGGGAGGCAGTGTGACGGGAGAGTGTGAAGGGAGGCAGTGTGACGGGAGAGTGTGAAGGGAGGCAGTGTGACGGGAGAGTGTGAAGGGAGGCAGTGTGACGGGAGAGTGTGAACGTAGGCAGTGTGACGGGAGAGTGTGAAGGGAGGCAGTGTGACGGGAGAGTGTGAAGGGAGGCAGTGTGACGGGAGAGTGTGAAGGGAGGCAGTGTGACGGGAGAGTGTGACGGGAGAGTGACGGGACGGATGGTGTTATTACATTCGTCAGGGAAAACCACCTGAGGGGGAAGATAAGGATGAAATATAAATAAAAGACCGGGAGCTGATGTTGATGTGATGGTGCATGAGAGGGAGGGAGGGAAGGAAGGAGGGGAGGGAGGGAGGGAGGGAAGGAAGGAGGGGAGGGAGGGAGGGAGGGAAGGAAGGAGGGGAGGGAGGGAGGGAGGGAAGGAAGGAGGGGAGGGAGGGAGGGAGGGAAGGAAGGAGGGGAGGGAGGGAGGGAGGGAAGGAAGGAGGGGAGGGAGGGAGGGAGGGAAGGAAGGAGGGGAGGGAGGGAGGGAGGGAAGGAAGGAGGGGAGGGAGGGAGGGAGGGAAGGAAGGAGGGGAGGGAGGGAGGGAGGGAAGGAAGGAGGGGAGGGAGGGAGGGAGGGAAGGAAGGAGGGGAGGGAGGGAGGGAGGGAAGGAAGGAGGGGAGGGAGGGAGGGAGGGAAGGAAGGAGGGGAGGGAGGGAGGGAGGGAAGGAAGGAGGGGAGGGAGGGAAGGAAGGAGGGAGGGAAGGAGGGACGGAGGGAGGGAGGGAAGGAGGGGAGGAGGGAAGGAGGGAGGGGAGGAAGGAGGGAGGGGAGGAGGGAGGGGATGAGGGAGGGAGGGAAGGAAGGGAGGAGGGAGGGAGGGAATGAAGGAGGGGAGGAAGGAAGGAGGGAAGGAAGAAGGGGAGGAGGGAGGGAGGGAAGGAAGGGAGGAGGGAGGGAGGGAATGAAGGTGGGGAGGAAGGAAGGAGGGAAGGAAGGAGGGGAGGAGGGAGGGAGGGAAGGAAGGGAGGAGGGAGGGAGGGAATGAAGGAGGGGAGGAAGGAAGGAGGGAAGGAAGGAGGGGAGGAGGGAGGGTGGGAAGGAAGGAGGGGAGGAAGGAAGGAGGGGAGGAAGGAGGGAGGGAATGAAGGAGGGGAGGAAGGAAGGAGGGGAGGAGGGAGGGAGGGAAGGAGGGGAGGAGGGAGGGAGGGAATGAAGGAGGGGAGGAAGGAAGGAAGGAGGGGAGGAGGGAGGGAGGGAAGGAGGGAGGGGAGGAAGGAAGGAGGGGAGGAAGGAGGGAGGGAATGAAGGAGGGGAGGAAGGAAGGAGGGGAGGAGGGAGGGAGGGGAGGAGGGAGGGAGGGAATGAAGGAGGGGAGGAAGGAAGGAGGGGAGGAGGGAGGGAGGGAAGGAAGGAGGGGAGGAAGGAAGGAGGGGAGGAAGGAGGGAGGGAATGAAGGAGGGGAGGAAGGAAGGAGGGGAGGAGGGAGGGAGGGAAGGAGTGGAGGAGGGAGGGAGGGAATGAAGGAGGGGAGGAAGGAAGGAGGGGAGGAAGGAGGGAGGGAATGAAGGAGGGGAGGAAGGAAGGAGGGGAGGAGGGAGGGAGGGAAGGAGGGGAGGAGGGAGGGAGGGAATGAAGGAGGGGAGGAAGGAAGGAGGGGAGGAAGGAGGGAGGGAAGGAAGGAGGGAAGGAGGGGAGGGAGGGAGGGATGGATGGAGGGGAGGAAGGAGGGAGGGAAGGAAGGAGGGGAGGAGGGAGGGAGGGAAGGAAGGAGGGAGGGAAGGAGGGAGGGAAGGAGGGGAGGAAGGAGGGGAGGAAGGAGGGAGGGAATGAAGGAGGGGAGGGAGGGAGGAGGGGAGGAAGGAGGGGAGGAAGGAAGGAGGGAAGGAAGGAGGGGAGGAAGGAGGGAGGGGAGGAAGGAGGGAGGGAAGGAAGGAAGGAGGGGAGGAAGGAAGGAGGGGAGGAAGGAAGGAGGGGAGGAAGGAAGGAGGGGAGGAGGGAGGGAGGGAAGGAATAAGAGGAGGGAGGGAGGGAAGGAAGGAGGGGAGGAGGGAGGGAGGGAATGAAGGAGGGGAGGAAGGAAGGGAGGGAAGGAAGGAGGGGAGGAAGGAAGGAGGGGAGGAAGGAAGGAGGGGAGGAGGGAGGGAGGGAAGGAATAAGAGGAGGGAGGGAGGGAAGGAAGGAGGGGAGGAGGGAGGGAGGGAATGAAGGAGGGGAGGAGGGGAGGAAGGAAGGGAGGGAAGGAAGGAGGGGAGGAAGGAGGGAGGGAATGAAGGAGGTGAGGAAGGAAGGAGGGGAGGAGGGAGGGAGGGAAGGAAGGGAGGAAGGAGGGGAGGAGGGACGGAGGGGAGGAAGGAGGGAGGGAAGGAGGGGAGGAAGGAAGGAGGGGAGGAGGGAGGGAGGGAAGGAAGGAGGGGAGGAAGATACGGTGGGAGGGAGGGAAGGTGGGGAGGAGGGAGGGAGGGAAGGAAGGAGGGGAGGAAGGAGGGAGGGGAGGAGGGAGGGAAGGAAGGAGGGGAGGAAGGAGGGAGGGAAGGAGGGGAGGAAGGAAGGAGGGGAGGAGGGAGGGAGGGAAGGAAGGGAGGAGGGAGGGAGGGAGGGGAGGAGGGAGGGAGGGAAGGAAGGAGGGGAGGAGGGAAGGAAGGGAGGAGGGAGGGAGGGAAGGAAGGAGGGGAGGAGGGAGGGAGGGAAGGAAGGAGGGGAGGAGGGAGGGAAGGAAGGGAGGAGGGAGGGAGGGAAGGAAGGAGGGGAGGAGGGAGGGAGGGAAGGAAGGAGGGGAGGAGGGAGGGAGGGAAGGAAGGGGGAGGGAGGGATGGAAGGAAGGAGGGGAGGAGGGAGGGAGGGAAGGAAGGAGGGGAGGAGGGAGGGGAGGAGGGAGGGAGGGAAGGAAGGAGGGGAGGAGGAAGGAAGGGAGGAGGGAGGGAGGGAAGGATGGAGGGGAGGAGGGAGGGAGGGAAGGAAGGAGGGGAGGAGGGAGGGAGGGAAGGAAGGGAGGAGGGAGGGAGGGAAGGAAGGAGGGGAGGAGGGAGGGAGGGAAGGAAGGAGGGGAGGAGGGAGGGAGGGAAGGAAGGGAGGAGGGAGGGAGGGAAGGAAGGAGGGGAGGAGGGAGGGAGGGAAGGAAGGAGGGGAGGAAGGAGGGGAGGAGGGAGGGAGGGAAGGAAGGGAGGAGGGAGGGAGGGAAGGAAGGAGGGGAGGAGGGAGGGAGGGAAGGAAGGAGGGGAGGAGGGAGGGAGGGAAGGAAGGGAGGAGGGAGGGAGGGAAGGAAGGAGGGGAGGAGGGAGGGAGGGAAGGAAGGAGGGGAGGAGGGAGGGAGGGAAGGAAGGGAGGAGGGAGGGAGGGAAGGAAGGAGGGGAGGAGGGAGGGAGGGAAGGAAGGGAGGAGGGAGGGAGGGATGGAAGGAGGGGTGGAGGGACGGATGGAAGGAAGGAGGGGAGGAAGGAGGGGAGGAGGGAGGGAGGGAAGGAAGGGAGGAGGGAGGGAGGGAAGGAAGGAGGGGAGGAGGGAGGGAGGGAAGGAAGGAGGGGAGGAGGGAGGGAGGGAAGGAAGGAGGGGAGGAAGGAGGGGAGGAGGGAGGGAGGGAAGGAAGGGAGGAGGGAGGGAGGGAAGGAAGGAGGGGAGGAGGGAGGGAGGGAAGGAAGGAGGGGAGGAGGGAGGGGAGGAAGGAAGGAGGGAAGGAAGGAGGGGAGGAAGGAAGGAGTGAAGAGTGAAAAAGGCTAAGCTATTTGGAAGATATAAATCAGTTTATGTCATACAGTGCCTGGGATGTGGCATAAATGGGCAGATCTAATTCCGGGGATCAAGAGCCTCTCAGCAGCAGGCACAGTGAGGCGACAGGACGTGAGAAACAGTGGTCAACAGACACAGTGGGGGATGATAGAGAGAGTAATGGAAAAGAAACTAGTGGAGTTGGTAGGCGGATATAGAAAGGAGAGGGAAAGATGGGTAAGGAAATGGGACGAGGAACCCTCACGGGTTTGCTGCTTTTCATCAATGAATAACGGTGTAAGATAGATGGAGAGTATAATTATAGCTTTAAAAGTTCAGCTTTGCTGTCTTAACTAGACGTGCCAGAGTTTGAGGTCTGTGTCTGGTCTTGTCTGTCTCCCCTATTGTACTTCTACCCAATATTATTATGGCACAACACAAGCCGTATAGACAATGAAAGAACAATTAGCTCTGTATATTACGGCTTCACACTGAGACTGTTCAGGAAGCTCAGTGTGACGACTAAATATGCAGTACTCATACAATCTTCCTTTTATTGTTTTTACGATTAAGCAGTGTTTATTACACTTGTATGCTTAGTTTATGTTTGTTCTTATGCGTGTGGTGTATTGCAGGCTGTGTTCGAGCGGTTGGTGGACATCATCTGCGACAAGATGTCTGAGAGTCTGGACACAGATCCCAACCTTGTGAACGCCAGCAAGAGCACGCGACTCACAGATAACCCTCAGCCACAGAATGGCTCGTGTCAGTGCTAACATTCTGGGGCACGATAATCTCCTTCACCTTCTCCACCTCCCATCCTTCTGTTCGCCCCTAACATAAGCTTACCAGCGTATAGCCACGCCCACACATACACCCGGACTACGCCAACAACCCGAATAATTCTGAGCTGTTTCAAAGAAGTGGTCATCCAACATGACTGAGGACCTGGGCGTGTGGTCAGTGCTGCTGCCTCTTCTGCTTCTTTCAAGCAGAGCAAATTGGCAGCAGCAACTCTCAGTACAGAAACATTGTAATTGATAGCAATTTTTTCCTGTAAAATGTAACGAGACTATATTTCCAGGGTACGAACAAGGATTAGCACAAGAATAAACGAAAATATTTAGGTCATTTATGCTCGGCATGGTTGAGTGTTAATTCATTCTAAAATTGTACTCTTCTCGAGGTCGACCTAACATTAAGAGTATGAATGCTGTAAATACCCACTGTACTCCTTTTTGTCCCCTCTGTTTCCCCAGCATAGCGATTTCAGGGGATATTCTGAAAATTACCTCGGGTAATGTAAACCATTTAATCGACATAAGAATACTAGAACTGGTTTGTTTATGTCCAGCCACCTGGGCATTTTGTTGTGAGCATGACGTGAGTAACTCTTTGTTTACCAATGATAGTGTCTTCGTTTATGTCAATTGTCTACCAGTTAGGATACCTACTAGGTAGATTGTCTGCGAGGTGGATTTTCGACCAGGTAGAATATAAACTAGATTCTTGACCAGTTGTGAATTAGGATGTAGATGCAAAGGAAACATGAATATGGCCACATTCGTACTGCTTCGAACACATACTTTTGTCTAAATGTCACCATGTCACTGCTGCAAACTGTGAATTGGGAGACAAGGAAATGTTCCAATAACCATTTCAACAGTTTGACTCAAAACATCTCCAGTTGCTGAATATTTTTGTTTTTTTGCCGGATCAATATAGATAGCCTCAACCACTGTCTCTGCTATCTTAACCACTGTATCTCTACTCTCTCAGCCACTGTATCTCGGCTATCTCAACCACTGTATCTAACTCTCCCGCTGTATAACTCTCTCTCCCACTGTATCTCTAACTCTCAGTATATCTCCATTTATTTTCCTCACTTCATTGTTAATTTCTTGCAATGTGACAAACTTATTTATCTTGTGCTTACTCCATTCTCTCAGTTTTTTCCCTTATTTCTTTATCTGTAGACATTTAATGAACATAGATTAGTTAATAGGACTATAAGATGTACACACATGAAATATAAAACACATTTAATGTATGAGTTATGTAGAATAATACTAATAATAATAATAATAATAATAATAATAATGCTGATAATATACTGGCTAACGTTTCCGTGATGACCAATAAAGGGCCTTGAAAAATATTTGTGGATATAGGGACATATCACTAAGTCATAAACTATTAAGTGAAGTTTTAATCTTGGGAATATATATATATATATATATATATATATATATATATATATATATATATATATATATATATATATATATATATATATATATATATATATATATAATATATATATAACATTCATTTGGGGTGAAAATTAAAATGTAAATAGTTTGTCATTTGTTTGGTCTGATTCTGGCATAATACCAATATGGGGAATCCTGACTCAGCCATCTAGGACAATATGGCTTCCAACGGGAAAATAAACTGAAATTGTTCTTAAACAAGCACTCAGTATGTCCATTAAATAACTCGTAATATACTTCAGACCATCACAATCAAGAATTTCTTTGATAAAGACTGGCGCATGTATATATATATATATATATATATATATATATATATATATATATATATATATATATATATATAATATATATATATATATATATATATATATATATATATATATATATATATATATATATATATATATATATATATATATATATATATATATATATATATATATATAATATTTATATATATATATATATATATGTATATATATATATATATATATATAATATATATATATATATATATATATAATATATATATATATATATATATATAATATATATATATATATATATATATATATAAATATATATATATATATATATATATATATATATAATATATATATATATATATATATATATATATATATATATATATATATATATATATATATATATATATATAATATATATATATATATATATATATATATATATATATATATATATATATATATATATATATATATATATATATATATATATATATATATATATATATATATACATTATGAAATAGTTCATATTTGCCTGTTCTGAACTCAGCACTCGGTAAGCACTTTGCATGAGTTAGGTCGAGTAGTGGAGTGTTTAATCCCATAAACGTGTTTACAGGGTCTTATGGACCCACTGAAGGGATTCTACAGGGCTGCTGACTTCCCCTCGTATTTTAAAGTTGCGGAGCTTATATATTTGTTACTGTGATCACAGAAGTTAACAGACTTGTTAAATAAGGGTGATAAGCTACTGTTTATTCCTATAATAATACCAAGATCCAAACCTAGCTGTATTTTATTATAAATATTCAGAGACTTGTTAGTTGTCGTCTTTCATTTGAACAATGACTCAACATGACCTGAGTCATTAACTTAACATGACCTGAGCCATTATTAACTTGATTAAAAAATAATTGTGTGTATTGTAAATATCTTATTATAGGTTACTTCTGCCTTACATAAATCAACAGTATGGGTTAACACTCTGTCTATCCGATGTAACTACACAGTTTCGGCATGTGCTCTTTGTAATTAGGATAAAAGAAGTGGTATGTGTACCATGACCTCAGACTGCCATATTACTGGAAGGATCTCAGATTAATATCTTATACGCTCAATGTTTTCTGCAGTTTATGTTTGAAAACCTTCAGATTGATCATTAAGTCTGTCGTGTATTTTTTTCAGAGCATTTACTCTGCTGTTAATCACATCCTTTTACAGTAACTACAAAAAAGAATTATATATGTTTCATGTATGTGGTAATATGTTATCAACCACTTTTTCTCATTTTGTGTGCAGCCCAAGATGTCCTGACACCTGAAAACCTCTTTACATCCCACGTTCAATAACCCAAGACGAGTTTTCTTTGTGCTAAAGCATATACATTTCTACTCCAAGCCAAACGGCTACTCACACGTTGGTGCCATCTTCTCAGAGAACATTGAGCATGATAAGATAGTTTACTCGAGATGGTTCCCTCAATACGGCTGTGAAAATCTGCGTGGCGTCAGAGACAAAACAGTTATACTACACAGGTGTCTCGCCTTAGTTCAGTACTGTGTCATTGGACTTATGTTGTAATTTTGTGAAAATGAAATTTTTCTCCAAACGAATCGTCTCCTTAGTGTCAATATCAGTGATTGTGGGCTCTAGTGTCGAGTTACTGTCATTTTCCAGGTTCCTTCTGCGTCAAAGAACTTGGCATTATTGACAAAATGATGACTTGAAATCTCTTTTGGAGACTCACATCCTGGAGCCTAAAGTATCAGGTGATGCCATTGCTTGTGAGTGACGCTTGTAAATCATTGGCTAAGTCTCAACCAGGCAAGTTTTAGCTCCTCCGAGATGACTGGTTCAGACTTGCCCAATATTGTATGACAACTTCCATAAGAATAGTTGGGGTTAAATCACAAGCAGTGTGTACATAAGTGTCAGTGTGCCATGTATCCTTCTATCTCCCAGGTGCTGACTCCATCCAGAGAGCAAATTGAAGTAAAAACATCATAGTTTTATAATATACAACATTCATGTATGTTAGCATTCAGAATCAACAATACTATTTGCTGCATTAAATGTTTTAAACTATATACCTCTTTCAGTAGATTAATATAACCAACATACTTTATTATTTTTCTCTACTTCTAGTGTCCTACGGTCAAAGAAAAGCACAAGTGTGTCTGTGTCTTCTAATACTTGTTTCTATATGTCATCAACTTGCCTGAGGATGGGGCCTCGCCCTCTGTCTCTGTACCTGTGGTGTGACAAGCGGTTAACAACACTACTTGCTCCAGTGTTAAGCTTCATTCTCCGGAGTCACGAAACAAATGTCAAAGCATTGTACTATGTTAGTCAGGTTGTGAATGGTTAGTGTGATTTTTCATAAAGCTGTGTTCACATCAAATTTGACACAATAACTGCATCTAGCTCCAAGGATGAGGCGAGTACATGATTATTATTATAGCATTCACTCCCTCATGACTTGTGGCTTGGTGTAAGAAAATCTGGCGCTGTGTTGTGAGTATGACTGTTAACACAGGAGGCTGTTCCGTGTTGGGTTATATCAGCCAATGAGAATGCTGACCTACTTTTAGATACTCGTAAAGCTCTCCTCTCATTGAAGCATGTAAACCAATTATCAGACTGCTGCCTGTATGTATAAACAAAACAAATTATATTTACTACGTCAACCACACTTTGGACTTTCAAGGAATAGTGTTAAACATCAATTTTGGGAACTTTCATAATGTTCAATTTCCCTGAAACTGATTGTTTGACTCTACCATAGGACACATTGCCAGACCCCTGGCGTCGCTTGAGCTGGCCACACCACACTCTGCTCTCCACCTTCCTACGACTCCAGTATGCTAGATTTTGCTATACACTGTCATACTTTTTATAGCAAAGTGTCGAGTACTACAACATTTCGTATCATCAGTGTGAGCAAATTGTTCCACCGGCCTTGAGGCGGGGAGCCAGAGTGCTAGTACGCTTAAGTGCAGACAGTATTTGTTAATGAAGTTTGACACCATGTTAGTGTGTAGTGAAGGCCAAAATAAGGTTATGTAATCCAGCAGAGTGTGGAGAGTGAGGCTGGCGGGGGTGTTGTGTCGGTCGGGTGTGATGTAGCCAGGAGTCCCGCTAGGTCTACGCCTCATCCCCTTGTTGTTAGTTCTTGTGAAAACACGACAAAAAAAATCATCGCAGTTTTAAAAAAGGCAGGCTTCATCATCAATAAAGAATTATGTTGCGAAAATATGGTCTTTTGAGTCTTCCTTGAATATTACAAATAATTTTTCTATCAAGTGAGGGATCTTGATGGTGGTGAAAAATTCTTGATTCCAAGAATTGGAGCTACCGTCCCCTTTAGTGAATCAAACGTGATTACGTCCAATTCCACAAGCGTTGTATGGCCCCCATGGGTTTAGTGAGTCCCCATAAATATATAATAGTAATTTAGATTTTATACTAGTATCTGCAGATCTCCAACACAGAGGCAGCTAACTCGTCATCTGTATCTAGATCACCATAGAGGCAGCTAACTCGTCATCTGTATCTAGATCACCATAGAGGCAGCTAACTCGTTATCTATCTAGATCACCATAGAGGCAGCTAACACGTTATCTGTATCTAGATCACCATAGAGGCAGCTAACACGTTATCTGTATCTAGATCACTATAGAGGCAGCTAACACGTTATCTGTATCTAGATCACTATAGAGGCAGCTAACACGTTATCTATCTAGATCATAGAGGTAGCTAACACGTTATCTGTATCTAGATCACCATAGAGGCAGCTAACACGTTACCTGTATCTAGATCACCAAAGAGGCACCTAACACGTTATCTGTATCTAGATCATAGAGGCAGCTAACACGTTATCTATATCAAGATCATAGAGGCAGCTAACACGTTATCTGTATCTAGATCGCCATAGAGGCAGCTAACACGTTATCTATATCGAGATCATAGAGGCAGCTAACACGTTATCTGTATCTAGATCGCCATAGAGGCAGCTAACACGTTATCTATACCAAGATCATAGAGGCAGCTAACACGTTATATCAAGATCATAGAGGCAGCTAACACGTTATATCAAGATCATAGAGGCAGCTAACACGTTATCTATATCAAGATCACAGAGGTAGCTAACACGTTATATCAAGATAATAGAGGCAGCTAACACGTTATCTATATCAAGATCATAGAGGCAGATAACACGTTATATCAAGATCATAGAGGCAGCTAACACGTTATATCAAGATCATAGAGGCAGCTAACACGTTATATCAAGATCATAGAGGCAGCTAACACGTTATCTATATCAAGATCATAGAGGCAGATAACACGTTATCTGCACCTCAAACAATATCTAAACTCAATATTTTCATTTTAGGCTTCTGAGTTTACCTTTGGCCTAATGATATGTCTTATTCTTTATAAAGTTTAAGTGAATACACAAGCACACACACTCAGCAAAGAGGCGGTGTCAAGAGCTGTGAATCGACCCCTGTAACCACAAACAGGTGAGTACACGCACACTTGATTTCTTTCTCAGCAAGTTATCTTGCAGTGCTGAATAACCCACACGGGTTTAGTGCTTTTTTATATACTACTATTATTGTTATTACTATTACAACTACTACTACTATTAATAATACTACTAGTACTACTAATGTCAACTAGTAATAGTTTCCTACAGCCTAGAGTGATGCATGTAGACTAGTCACTAGAGTGATACGTGTAGACTAGTCACTAGGGTGATACATGCAGACTAGTCACTAGAGTGATGCATGTAGACTAGTCACTAGGGTGATTCATGTAGACTAGTCACTAGAGTGATACATGTAGACTAGTCACTAGAGTGATACATATAGACTAGTCACTAGGGTGATACATGTAGACTAGTCACTAGTGTGATACATGTAGACTAGTCACTAGAGTGATACATGTAGACTAGTCACTAGAGTGATTCATGTAGACTAGTCACTAGAGTGATACATGTAGACTAGTCACTAGGGTGATACATGTAGACTAGTCACTAGAGTGATACATGTAGACTAGTCACTAGAGTGATACATGTAGACTAGTCACTAGAGTGATACATGTAGACTAGTCACTAGAGTGATACATGTAGACTAGTCACTAGAGTGATACATGTACACTAGTCACTAGAGTAATACATGTAGACTAGTCACTAGAGTGATACATGTAGACTAGTCACTAGAGTGATACATGTAGACTAGTCACTAGGGTGATACATGTAGACTAGTCACTAGAGTGATACATGTAGACTAGTCACTAGGGTGATACATGTAGACTAGTCACTAGGGTGATACATGTAGACTAGTCACTAGGGTGATACATGTAGACTAGTCACTAGAGTGATACATGTAGACTAGTCACTAGAGTGATACATGTAGACTAGTCACTAGGGTGATACATGTAGACTAGTCACTAGAGTGATACATGTAGACTAGTCACTAGAGTGATACATGTAGACTAGTCACTAGGGTGATACATGTAGACTAGTCACTAGAGTGATACATGTAGACTAGTCACTAGGGTGATACATGTAGACTAGTCACTAGAGTGATACATGTAGACTAGTTACTAGAGTGATACATGTAGACTAGTCACTAGAGTGATACACATGTAGACTAGTCACTAGAGTGATACATGTAGACTAGTCACTAGGGTGATACATGTAGACTAGTCACTAGGGTGATACATGTAGACTAGTCACTAGGGTGATACATGTAGACTAGTCACTAGAGTGATACATGTAGACTAGTCACTAGAGTGATACATGTAGACTAGTCACTAGGGTGATACATGTAGACTAGTCACTAGAGTGATACATGTAGACTAGTCACTAGGGTCATACATGTAGACTAGTCACTAGGGTGATACATGTAGACTAGTCACTAGAGTGATACATGTAGACTAGTCACTAAGGTGATACATGTAGACTAGTCACTAGAGTGATACATGTAGACTAGTCACTAGAGTGATACATGTAGACTAGTCACTAGGGTGATACATGTAGACTAGTCACTAGGGTGATAGATGTAGACTAGTCACTAGGGTGATACATGTAGACTAGTCACTAGAGTGATACATGTAGACTAGTCACTAGAGTGATACATGTAGACTAGTCACTAGGGTGATACATGTAGACTAGTCACTAGAGTGATACATGTAGACTAGTCACTAGGGTGATACATGTAGACAAGTCACGAGTGATACATGTAGACTAGTCACTAGGGTGATACATGTAGACTAGTCACTAAAGTGATACATGCAGACTAGTCACTAGGGTGATACATGTAGACTAGTCACTAAAGTGATACATGTAGACTAGTCACTAGGGTGATACATGTAGACTAGTCACTAGAGTGATACATGTAGACTAGTCACTAGGGTGATACATGTAGACTAGTCACTGGGGTGATACATGTAGACTAGTCACTAGGGTGATACATGTAGACTAGTCACTAGGGTGATACATGAAGACTAGTCACTAGGGTGATACATGTAGACTAGTCACTAGGGTGATTCATGTAGACTAGTCACTAGGGTGACACATGTAGACTAGTCACTAGGGTGATACATGTAGACTAGTCACTAGGGTGATACATGTAGACTAGTCACTAGGGTGATACATGTAGACTAGTCACTAGAATGATACATGTAGACTAGTCACTAGGGTGATACTTGTAGACTAGTCACTAGAGTGATACATGTAGACTAGTCACTAGAGTGATGCATGTAGACTAGTCACTAGAGTGATACATGTAGACTAGTCACTAGGGTGATACATGTAGACTAGTCACTAGAGTGATACATGTAGACTAGTCACTAGAGTGATACTTGTAGACTAGTCACTAGAGTGATACATGTAGACTAGTCACTAGAGTGATACATGTAGACTAGTCACTAGAGTGATACATGTAGACTAGTCACTAGAGTGATACATGTAGACTAGTCACTAGAGTGATACATGTAGACTAGTCACTAGGGTGATACATGTAGGCTAGTCACTAGAGTGATACATGTAGACTAGTCACTAGGGTGATACATGTAGACTAGTCACTAGGGTGATACATGTAGACTAGTCACTAGGGTGATACATGTAGACTAGTCACTAGGGTGATACATGTAGACTAGTCACTAGGGTGATACATGTAGACTAGTCACTAGGGTGATACATGTAGACTAGTCACTAGAGTGATACATGTAGACTAGTCACTAGGGTGATACATGTAGGCTAGTCACTAGAGTGATACATGTAGACTAGTCACTAGGGTGATACATGTAGACTAGTCACTAGGGTGATACATGTAGACTAGTCACTAGGGCGATACATGTAGACTAGTCACTAGGGTGATACATGTAGACTAGTCACTAGGGTGATACATGTAGACTAGTCACTAGGGTGATACATGTAGACTAGTCACTAGAGTGATACATGTAGACTAGTCACTAGAGTGATACATGTAGACTAGTCACTAGGGTGATACATGTAGGCTAGTCACTAGAGTGATACATGTAGACTAGTCACTAGGGTGATACATGTAGACTAGTCACTAGGGTGATACATGTAGACTAGTCACTAGGGTGATACATGTAGACTAGTCACTAGGGTGATACATGTAGACTAGTCACTAGGGTGATACATGTAGACTAGTCACTAGGGTGATACATGTAGACTAGTCACTAGAGTGATACATGTAGACTAGTCACTAGGGTGATACATGTAGGCTAGTCACTAGAGTGATACATGTAGACTAGTCACTAGGGTGATACATGTAGACTAGTCACTAGGGTGATACATGTAGACTAGTCACTAGGGCGATACATGTAGACTAGTCACTAGGGTGATACATGTAGACTAGTCACTAGGGTGATACATGTAGACTAGTCACTAGGGTGATACATGTAGACTAGTCACTAGAGTGATACATGTAGACTAGTCACTAGAGTGATACATGTAGACTAGTCACTAGGGTGATACATGTAGACTAGTCACTAGAGTGATACATGTAGACTAGTCACTAGAGTGATACATGTAGACTAGTCACTAGGGTGATACATGTAGACTAGTCACTAGGGTGATACATGTAGACTAGTCACTAGGGCGATACATGTAGACTAGTCACTAGGGTAATACATGTAGACTAGTCACTAGGGTGATACATGTAGACTAGTCACTAGGGTAATACATGTAGACTAGTCACTAGGGTGATACATGTAGACTAGTCACTAGAGTGATACATGTAGACTAGTCACTAGGGTGATACATATACACTAGTCACTAGGGTGATACATGAAGACTAGTCACTAGGGTGATACATGTAGACTAGTCACTAGGGTGATTTCCTAATGCTGGTGAAAGTCTTTTAAACTATGGAGATAAATCTATCCTCTCCTTCATCGGGTCACACTGGATAACCTAACATTCCCTGGGTGTTGTATAACCCGTATGGGTTTAGCGCTTCACGATTATCACACGCCATAAGATGGTATAGCAAGTTTCGCCCGCCTATAAACTCTACGGGATGGCAAATGATGTTTCACGTACAACATTGTTGTACGTAACTTGCCTGGGAGGGCGCGTGGCTCCCATCACCTACACCTCTGTACACTAACTACTCAAGTTTACCTTCAGGTAAACTTCGAATTAATGACATAAATGGTTGGCTCCCCATCAGGATTTTTTTTCTCAGTAAAATAATCCCTCAAGTTTATTTGAGATTATTCGGAAAGCTTTTTGTCTTTGATTTCATGTCTAGCTCCTGGGCCTTGATCACCCATCCCATTACTCTCCAGACATCCCATCTCTTGCCCAACATTCCTCTTGTTTTTTTTAATTGTCTCAATCTTCTTGTAGGTTCTTGTTCACATTTAATGTGGCTTAGCGCTTCTTATTGATAATAATAATAATAATAATGTTCACATTTAAGGTTTCGTTCAGAATAACTCTCCTCTGCCGCTCCTTGCAGCATGACTCTCCTCTGCCGCTCCTTGCAGCATGACTCTCCTCTGCCGTTCCTTGCTGCATGACTCTCCTCTGCCGCTCCTTGCAGCATGACTCTCCTCTGCCGTTCCTTGCAGCATGACTCTCCTCTGCCGCTCCTTGCAGCATGACTCTCCTATGCCGCTCCTTGCAGCATGACTCTCCTCTGCCGTTCCTTGCAGCATGACTCTCCTCTGCCGTTCCTTGCAGCATGACTCTCCTCTGCCGCTCCTTGCAGCATGACTCCTCTGCCGCTCCTTGCAGCATGACTCTCCTCTGCCGCTCCTTGCAGCATGACTCTCCTCTGCCGCTCATTGCAGCATGACTCTCCTCTGCCGCTCCTTGCAGCATGACTCTCCTCTGCCGCTCCTTGCAGCATGACTCTCCTCTGCCGCTCCTTGCAGCATGACTCTCCACTGCCGCTCCTTGTAGCATGACTCTCCTCTTCCGCTCCTTGCAGCATGACTCTCCAATGCCGCTCCTTGCAGCATGACTCCTCTGCCGCTCCTTGCAGCATGACTCTCCTCTGCCGCTTCTTGCAGCATGACACTCCACTGCCGCTCCTTGCAGCATGACTCCTCTGCCGCTCCTTGCAGCATGACTCTCCTCTGCCGCTCCTTGCAGCATGACTCTCCTCTGCAGCTCCATGCAGCATGACTAGCCCCTACCGCTTCTTGCAGCATGACTCTCCTCTGCCACTCCTTGCAGCATGACTCTCCTCTGCCTCTCCTTGCAGTATGACTCTCCTCAGCCGCTCCTTGCAGCATGACTCTCCTCTGCCGCTCCTTGCAGCATGACTCTCCTCTGCCGCTCCTTGCAGCATGACTCTCCACTGCCGCTCCTTGTAGCATGACTCTCCTCTGCCGCTCCTTGCAGCATGACTCTCCACTGCCGCTCCTTGTAGCATGACTCTCCTCTTCCGCTCCTTGCAGCATGACTCTCCAATGCCGCTCCTTGCAGCATGACTCCTCTGCCGCTCCTTGCAGCATGACTCTCCTCTGCCGCTTCTTGCAGCATGACACTCCACTGCCGCTCCTTGCAGCATGACTCCTCTGCCGCTCCTTGCAGCATGACTCTCCTCTGCCGCTCCTTGCAGCATGACTCTCCTCTGCCGCTCCTTGCAGCATGACTAGCCCCTACCGCTTCTTGCAGCATGACTCTCCTCTGCCACTCCTTGCAGCATGACTCTCCTCTGCCTCTCCTTGCAGTATGACTCTCCTCAGCCGCTCCTTGCAGCATGACTCTCCTCTGCCGCTCCGTGCAGCATGACTCTCCTCTGCCGCTCCTTGCAGCATGACTCTCCTCTGCCGCTCCTTGCAGCATGACTCTCCTCAGCCGCTCCTTGCAGCATGACTCTCCTCTGCCGCTCCTTGCAGCATGACTCTCCTCTGCCGCTCCTTGCAGCATGACTCACCTCTGCCGCTCCTTGCAGCATGAGTCTCCTCTGCCGCTCCTTGCAGCATGACTCTCCTCTGCCGTTCCTTGCAGCTGACTCTCCTCTGCCTCTCCTTGCAGCATGACTCTCCTCTGCCGCTCCTTGCAGCATGACTCACCTCTGCCGCTCCTTGCAGCATGACTCTCCTCTGCCGCTCCTTGCAGCATGACTATCCTCTGGCGCTCCTTGCAGCATGACTCTCCTATTCCGCTCCTTGCAGCATGACTCCTATGCCGCTCATTGCAGCATGACTCTCCTCTGCCGCTTCTTGCAGCATGACACTCCACTGCCGCTCCTTGCAGCATGACTCCTCTGCCGCTCCTTGCAGCATGACTCTCCTCTGTCGCTCCTTGCAGCATGACTCTCCTCTGTCGCTCCTTGCAGCATGACTAGCCCCTACCGCTTCTTGCAACATGACTCTCCTCTGCCACTCCTTGCAGCATGACTCCTTTGCCGCTCCTTGCTGCATGACTCTCCTCTGCCGCTCCTTGCAGCATGACTCTCCTCTGCCACTTCTTACAGCATGACTCTCCTCTGCCGCTCTTTGCAGCATGACTCTCCTCTGCCGCTCCTTGCAGCATGACTCCTCTGCCACTCCTTGCAGCATGACTCTCCTCTGCCGCTCCTTGCAGCATGACTCTCCAATGCCGCTCCTTGCAGCATGACTCCTATGCCGCTCATTGCAGCATGACTCTCCTCTGCCGCTTCTTGCAGCATGACACTCCACTGCCGCTCCTTGCAGCATGACTCCTCTGCCGCTCCTTGCAGCATGACTCTCCTCTGCCGCTTCTTGCAGCATGACTCTCCTTTGTCGCTCCTTGCAGCATGACTAGCCCCTACCGCTTCTTGCAGCATGACTCTCCTCTGTCACTCCTTGCAGCATGACTCCTTTGCCGCTCCTTGCTGCATGACTCTCCTCTGCCGCTCCTTGCAGCATGACTCTCCTCTGCCACTTCTTACAGCATGACTCTCCTCTGCCGCTCCTTGCAGCATGACTCTCCTCTGCCGCTCCTTGCAGCATGACTCCTCTGGCGCTCCTTGCAGCATGACTCTCCTCTGCCGCTCCTTGCAGTATGACTCCTGTACCGCTCCTTGCAGCATGATTCCTCGGCCGCTAATTGCAGCATGATTCTCCTCTGCCGCTCCTTGCAGCATGACTCTCATCTGCCGCTCCTTGCAGCATGACTCCTCTGCCGCTAATTGCAGCATGACTCTCCTCTGCCGCTCCTTGTAGCATGACTCCTCTGCCGCTAATTGCAGCATGACTCTCCTCTGCCGCTCCTAGCAGCATGACTCTCCTCTGCCGCTCCTTGCAGCATGACTCTCCTCTGCCGCTCCTTGCAGCATGACTCTCCTCTGCCGCTCCTTGCAGCATGACTTCTGTGCCGCTCCTTGCAGCATGACTCTCCTCTGCCGCTCCTTGCAGCATGACTCTCCTCTGCCACTCCTTTCAGCATGACTCCTCTGCCGCTCTTTGCAGCATGACTCCTATGCCGCTCCTTGCAGCATGACTCTCCTCTGCCGCTCCTTGCAGCATGACTCTCCACTGCCACTCCTTGCAGCATGACTCCTCTGCCGCTCCTTGCAGCATGACTCCTCTACCGCTTCTTGCAGCATGACTCTAATCTGCCGCTCCTTGCAGCATGACTCTCCTCTGCCGCTCCTTGCAGCATGACTCCTCTGCCGCTCCGTGCAGCATGACTCTCCTCTGCCGCTCCTTGTAGCATGACTCTCCTCTGCCGGTCCTTGCAGCATGACTCTCCTCTGCCGCTCCTTGCAGCATGAGACTCCTCTACCGTTCATTGCAGCATGACTCTCCTCTGCCGCTCCTTGCAGCATGACTCTCCTCTGCTACTCCTTGCAGCATGACTCCTCTGCCGCTCCTTGCAGCATGACTCCTCTGCCGCTCCTTGCAGCATGGCTCTTTTCTGCCACTCCTTGCAGCATGACTCTCCTCTGCCGCTCCTTGCAGCATGATTCTTCTCTGCCAATCCTTGCAGCATGGCTCTCCACTGCCACTTTTTGCAGCATGACTCTCCACTGCTACTTAAAGTATGACTCGGTTCTGCCACTCCTTGCAGCATGACTCTCCTCTGCCGCCACTTGCAGCATGACTCTCCTCTGCCGCTACTTGCAGCATGACTCTCCTCTGCCGCTACTTGCAGCATGACTCTCCTCTGCCACTTTTTGCAGCATGACTCTCCACTGCTACTTAAAGTATGACTCGGTTCTGCCACTCCTTGCAGCATGACTCTCCTCTGCCGCCACTTGCAGCATGACTCTCCTCTGCCGCTACTTGCAGCATGACTCTCCTCTGCCGCTACTTGCAGCATGACTCGCCTCTGCCACTCCTTGCAACATGACTCTCCTCTGCCACTCCTTGCAACATGACTCTCCTCCGCCGCCCCTTGCAGCATGACTCTCTCTGCCACTCCTTGCAGCATGACTCTCCACTGCCACTTCCTGCAGCCTGACTCTCCTCTGCCGCTCCTTGCAGCATGACTCCTCTGCCGCTACTTGCAGCATGACTTTCCTCTTCCACTCCTTGCAACATGACTCTCCTCTGCCACTCCTTGCAGCATGACTCTCCTCTGCCACTCCTTGCAACATGACTCTCCTCTGTCACTCTTTGCAGCATGACTCTCCTCTGCCTCTCCTTGCAGCATGACTCTTCTCTGTCGTTCCTTGCAGCATGGCTCTCCACTGCCACTTTCTGCAGCATGACTCTCCTCTGCCGCTCCTTGCAGCATGACTCTCCTCTGCCGCTCCTTGCAGCATGACTCTCCTCTGCCGTTCCTTGCAGCATGACTCCACTGCCACTTCCTGCAGCATGACTCTCCTCTGCCGCTCCTTGCAGCATGACTCTCCACTGCCACTTCCTGCAGAATGACTCTCCTCTGCCGCTCGTTGCAGCATGACTGCTCTGCCGCTCGTTGCAACATGACTCTCCTCTGCCGCTCTTTGCAGCATGACTCTCCTATGCTGCTCCTTGCAGCATGACTATCCTCTGCCGCTCCTTGCAGTATGACTCTCCTCTGCTGCTCCTTGCAGCATGACTCCACTGCCGCTCTTTGCAGCATGACTCTCCTCTGCCACTTCTTGCAGCATGACTCTCATTTGCCACTCCTTGCAGCATGACTCTCCACTGCCGCTCCTTGCCGCATGACTCTCCTCTGCCACTTCTTGCAGCATGACTCTCCTCTGCCACTCCTTGCAGCATGACTAGCCCCTACCGCTCCTTGCAGCATGACTTTTGCCGCTCCTTGCTGCATGACTCTCCTCTGCCGCTCCTTGCAGCATGACTCTCCTCTGCCGTTCCTTGCAGCATGACTCCACTGCCACTTCCTGCAGCATGACTCTCCTCTGCCGCTCCTTGCAGCATGACTCTCCACTGCCACTTCCTGCAGAATGACTCTCCTCTGCCGCTCGTTGCAGCATGACTGCTCTGCCGCTCGTTGCAACATGACTCTCCTCTGCCGCTCTTTGCAGCATGACTCTCCTATGCTGCTCCTTGCAGCATGACTATCCTCTGCCGCTCCTTGCAGTATGACTCTCCTCTGCTGCTCCTTGCAGCATGACTCCACTGCCGCTCTTTGCAGCATGACTCTCCTCTGCCACTTCTTGCAGCATGACTCTCATTTGCCACTCCTTGCAGCATGACTCTCCACTGCCGCTCCTTGCCGCATGACTCTCCTCTGCCACTTCTTGCAGCATGACTCTCCTCTGCCACTCCTTGCAGCATGACTAGCCCCTACCGCTCCTTGCAGCATGACTTTTGCCGCTCCTTGCTGCATGACTCTCTGCCGCTCCTTGCAGCATGACTCTCTGCCACTTCTTGCGGCATGACTCTCCTCTGCCGCTCCTTGCAGCATGACTCTCGTCTGCCGCTCCTTGCAGCATGATTCTTATGCCGCTCCTTGCAGCATGACTCTCCTCTGCCGCTCCTTGCAGCATGACTCCTCTGCCGCTCCTTGCAGCATGACTCTCCTCTGCCGCTCCTTGCAGCATGACTCCTCTGCCGCTTCTTGCAGCATGACTCTCCTCTTCCGCTCCTTGCAGCATGACTCCTCTGCCGCTCCTTGCAGCATGACTCTCCTCTGCCGCTCCTTGCAGCATGACTCCTCTGCCGCTCCTTGCAGCATGACTCCTCTGCCGCTCCTTGCAGCATGACTCTCCTCTTCCGCTCCTTGCAGCATGACTCCTCTGCCGCTCCTTGCAGCATGACTCCTCTGCCGCTCCTTGCAGCATGACTCCTCTGCCGCTCCTTGCAGCATGACTCCTCTGCCGCTCCTTGCAGCATGACTCCTCTGCCGCTCCTTGCAGCATGACTCCTCTGCCGCTCCTTGCAGCATGACTCCTCTGCCGCTCCTTGCAGCATGACTCCTCTGCCGCTCCTTGCAGCATGACTCCTCTGCCGCTCCTTGCAGCATGACTCTCCTCTGCCGCTCCTTGCAGCATGACTCTCCTCTGCCGCTCCTTGCAGCACATCTGTTTTCCTTCAATATACCCGAAGAGTTTACATCTTGGATCCTTCAAGCGATGTGCCTTGATGCTGATGAAAGGCTCTTGATTCAAGTATTTGGAGTTATCCTCCTCTTCCTCGGATCGCATTACCTCCTTTAACGAACTCGGGTCTTTGCGTAGCATACCTGCAGTACCAGACAGCGGTGGATTTATTGAAAGGTCGACTAAGTAGTCACTTGGGGCCCCCGACTGCTGACAGGAACCCCGACCATTGAGGGACCCCAACTACTGAGGATGGGGGTCCCCTAATCGTTAACTATTTGTTTCTTGACTCTCCGGTAGTCGCAGCAAAAGTCATTTGGTATTATTATTATTTGGGAAAAAAATTATTAATTTTTCAGTAATAGTCTAGAAAAAAATGTTTTCAAAGTTTAGAAGAGAGTCGTATGGCTCTTTTAAAAATACGCAACATAGGCTGCTAAATGTTCCGCTTAGGGCCCCTGAACCTCTAACCTGCTACTAGCAGCAGGTTCTACTATCATCCATAGCTAGTAACAGTCAAGTAATCAAGGAAATAACGCAAACACGGTCGGAACTTGTGATTCAACTAAATATCTTCACCAGACAATATGTATATACACAAGTCAGTTCACATATGAACAGAATATAATATAAATATAACAAAGTAGTGAGCACTCAATTACATACAGTAAAACACCATCAAACAGAACAGTATGATGTGAGTCAGGTGTCGGCCAAAGTTAGTCTGGCTGGATAGAATGACCTCACAATGTTACCACACCATGTAGCAAACCTTCCCCTGAGAGATCAGAATGCCACAGCACACAACTGTCATGTGTTGTCACGAGATAACTCTGGCTACCGTGCTCACAGGTGCCCAAGATTACTTACTGCTGCACTCAGCACTTGCAACACCTCTCACTCCATACATGTTGTAATACCCTCACAAATTTAATACTTTCACATGAATGTAATAATAATAATAATAATAGTAATAATGATGATAATAATAATAGAGTAATGAATAATAAAGTAATAAAAACAGCAATAAAGTAATAATAATTAAAATAATTAACTATAATCTAGCTCATGGGCCCAGATACCGGCCAGAGCTTAGCTCTTAATTAACTCCTGAACTTGTTACGCACTTCTTCTGACAAGACCATTTTCTCACCTCCTGGCGGTATATAAGGCTCCATCCTGTCACTTCAACTCCATATTGTTTCAGACTTTGGAACAATGCTCTTCTCCAGACTGAGGGACTGACCACCTCAAAACTTTAAGGGTGATGGACTGATTACATCGTCTTCAAGTCTCTTCTGCTTCTATCAACTTTTCTGTACTCGACTGAAGAAGCCTACTGTGTAGGCGAAACGTTTCGAAATAAAGATACCTAACTGTTACATGTGTGTCTTACCTAACAACCTGTCGGTATTTTATACCATTTTAATGTTCACCATTTTCTCGCTAACCCACAAACAACCAAAACATTTTTGTGTTCCATTCTCAATATACTTCAAAATGTTTCATTTAGTAATGATTTTATGAGAAAAAAAATGTGACTTATTTTTCCTGTAAAGAGCAAATTCGTGGCTGGAGGAGAGCGCTACACAGAGTCTCATCAGCAACAGTGAATCTTGGGACGATTAATGACGTGTGTTGTTTAGTGGTCACGTCGGCGCCATCCACCAGACAGGTCATAGGCTCGCTGTTCATTGCTCTTTACACCTGGAGTTTACCTGGAGAGAGTTCCGGGGGTCAACGCCCCCGCGGCCCGGTCTGTGACCAGGCCTCCTGGTGGATCAGAGCCTGATCAACCAGGCTGTTACTGCTGGCTGCACGCAAACCAACGTACGAGCCACAGCCCGGCTGGTCAGGAACCGACTTTAGGTGCTTGTCCAGTGCCAGCTTGAAGACTGCCAGGGGTCTGTTGGTAATCCCCCTTATGTATGCTGGGAGGCAGTTGAACAGTCTCGGGCCCCTGACACTTATTGTATGGTCTCTTAACGTGCTAGTGACACCCCTGCTTTTCATTGTGGGGATGTTGCATCGTCTGCCAAGTCTTTTGCTTTCGTAGTGAGTGATTTTCGTGTGCAAGTTCGGTACTAGTCCCTCTAGGATTTTCCAGGTGCATATAATCATGTATCTCTCCCGCCTGCGTTCCAGGGAGTACAGGTTTAGGAACCTCAAGCGCTCCCAGTAATTGAGGTGTTTTATCTCCGTTATGCGCGCCGTGAAGGTTCTCTGTACATTTTCTAGGTCAGCAATTTCACCTGCCTTGAAAGGTGCTGTTAGTGTGCAGCAATATTCCAGCCTAGATAGAACAAGTGACCTGAAGAGTGCCATCATGGGCTTGGCCTCCCTAGTTTTGAAGGTTCTCATTATCTATCCTGTCATTTTTCTAGCAGATGCGATTGATACAATGTTATGGTCCTTGAAGGTGAGATCCTCCGACATGATCACTCCCAGGTCTTTGACGTTGGTGTTTCGCTCTATTTTGTGGCCAGAATTTGTTTTGTACTCTGATGAAGATTTAATTTCCTCGTGTTTACCATATCTGAGTAATTGAAATTTCTCATCGTTGAACTTCATATTGTTTTCTGCAGCCCACTGAAAGATTTGGTTGATGTCCGCCTGGAGCCTTGCAGTGTCTGCAATGGAAGACACTGTCATGCAGATTCGGGTGTCTTGAGAGAGGTGCCTTGATGATGGGAGTTACTCTTGATTCAAGGACCTGTACTTATTCTCCCCTGCCTTGGATGGAACCTCATATTGCACTACACCTGTACAATACAGTACAAACCATGCTGCTGCTAAAGATATTTATAGCCTAGCTTAAGTCTACTACTACGGGCGGAGTTTGAATCCATGGTAAGTGAATCCTAAAATTCACAGACCAGTGCGTTAGCAACACAGCCAGCTGCTTTAACCTTGTTTCTCCATAAATATCCCCTCAAGGAAGGTTCCTTGATGTTGGTGAGGGGCTCTTGATTTATGGAATTGGATCTGTGCTCCAGTTCCCCGAATTAAGCCTGAATGCCTTCCACATCCCCCCCCAGGCGCTGTATAATCCTCCGGGGTTAGCGCTTCCCCCTTGATTATAATAATAATAATCTCCATAAATATGTTTAACTCGACTCATTTCATTATGATGGATAATTGATCTGGTTTCTATCTTTACCGCTTTACTTTCTTCAAACTTATTTGCCAGTTCTTTTCCGAATTTTTTTTTTTTTAAACTTCTGTTTGAGAAACACAACCTGTAGCTCGGTTGGGGTGTCCCATAGCTCGGTTGAGGTGTCCTGTAGCTCGGTTGGGGTGTCCTGTAGCTCGGTTGGGGGTGTCCCGTAGCTCGGTTGGGGTGTCCCGTAGCTCGGTTGGGGTGTCCCGTAGCTCGGTTGGGGTGTCCCGTAGCTCGGTTGGGGTGTCCTGTAGCTCGGTTGGGAGTGTCCCGTAGCTCGGTTGGGGTGTCCCGTAGCTCGGTTGGGGTGTCCCATAGCTCGGTTGGGGTGTCCCGTAGCTCGGTTGGGGTGTCCCGTAGCTCGGTTGGGGTGTCCCGTAGCTCGGTTGGGGTGTCCCGTAGCTCGGTTGGGGTGTCCCGTAGCTCGGTTGGGGTGTCCCGTAGCTCGGTTGGGGGTGTCCCATAGCTCGGTTGGGGTGTCCTGTAGCTCGGTTGGGGGTGTCCCGTAGCTCGGTTGGGGTGTCCCGTAGCTCGGTTGGGGTGTCCCGTAGGTCGCTTTGGGTGTCCCGTAGCTCGGTTGGGGTGTCCTGTAGCTCGGTTGGGGTGTCCCATAGCTCGGTTGGGGTGTCCTGTAGCTCGGTTGGGAGTGTCCCGTAACTCGGTTGGGGTGTCCCGTAGCTCGGTTGGGGTGTCCCGTAGCTCGGTTGGGGTGTCCCATAGCTCGGTTGGGGTGTCCTGTAGCTCGGTTGGGGTGTCCCATAGCTCGGTTGGGGTGTCCCGTAGCTCGGTTGGGGTGTTCCGTAGCTCGGTTGGGGTGTCCCGTAGCTCGGTTGGGGGTGTCCCATAGCTCGGTTGGGGTGTCCCATAGCTCGGTTGAGGTGTCCTGTAGCTCGGTTGGGGTGTCCCGTAGCTCGGTTGGGGTGTCCCGTAGCTCGGTTGGGGTGTCCCGTAGCTCGGTTGGGGTGTCCCATAGCTCGGTTGGGGTGTCCCATAGCTCGGTTTGGGTGTCCTGTAGCTCGGTTGGGATGTCCCATAGCTCGGTTGGGGTGTCCCGTAGCTCGGTTGGGGTGTCCCGTAGCTCGGTTGGGGGTGTCCCATAGCTCGGTTGGGGTGTCCTGTAGCTCGGTTGGGGTGTCCTGCAGCTTGGGGTGTCCCGTAGCTCGGTTGGGGTGTCCCGTAGCTCGGTTGCTGTGTCCCATAGCTCGGTTGGGGTGTCCTGTAGCTCGGTTGGGGTGTCCCATAGCTTGGTTGGGGTGTCCTATAGCTCGGTTAGTACTGCACTCAACTCGCAACTTGAGGTCCGTGGTTCGATCCGCGGTACGGGTGGAAACACTGGGTGTGTTTCTTGAAGACACCTGCTGTCCCTGTTCATCTAGTGGTAAGTACCTGTGTGTTAGTCTCACTAGTGTGGGTCGCATCCTGGGGACAAAATTAGCTTATGGTGCCCGTAATGCTGTGCATAACCAGGGGCTTTCTATATAATGTAACATATGGGAATCTTTACTGAAGAAACGTTTCGCCACACAGTGGCTTCATCAGTCCAATATAAAGCAGAAGGGCGTAAGGAGAGGAGTTTGAGGTAATCAGTCCTTCAGCCTGGAATCGATGTGTTCAAGATTGATGGACTGAACACATCGACTCCAGGCTGAGGGACTGATTACCTCAAACTCCTTCTCTCCTTACACCTTACTACTTTGTATTGGACTGATGAAGCCACTGTGTGGCGAAACGTTTCCTCAATAAAGATTCCCATATATTGCATAATTGTCTCAATCTTGGAACTTTTTGTTCTTGTTACTGTACGCGAAGGGAACTCATTTTTTTTTTTTTACCTAATTTCGGTTGATTTTTACTCCCTTGATCACAGATGAGTTTTTTTTTTTTTTTTTTTTTTTGCTGGTAAGGAGCTATTGATAAAAATAATTGGAATTGTCCTTCCATTCTTTGGATCGAAAATGATTACCTTCCACTTCTCCAGTCAATGTCATTTGGGAACTATTTCATTCCCAGAAATTGGAAAGCACAATGATATATGACCTGGAGATTACCTGGAGAGAGTTCCGGGAGTCAACGCCCCCGCGGCCCGGTCTGTGACCAGGCCTCCTGGTGGATCAGAGCCTGATCAACCAGGCTGTTGCTGCTGGCTGCACGCAAACCAACGTACGAGCCACAGCCCGGCTGGTCAGCAACCGACTTTAGGTGCTTGTCCAGTGCCAGCTTGAAGACTGCCAGGGGTCTGTTGGTAATCCCCCTTATGTATGCTGGGAGGCAGTTGAACAGTCTCGGGCCCCTGACACTTATTGTATGGTCTCTTACCGTGCTAGTGACACCCCTGCTTTTCATTGGGGGGATGTTGCATCGTCTGCCAAGTCTTTTGCTTTCGTAGTGAGTGATTTTCGTGTGCAAGTTCGGTACTAGTCCCTCTAGGATTTTCCAGGTGTATATAATCATGTATCTCTCCCGCCTGCATTCCAGGGAATACAGGTTTAGGAACCTCAAGCGCTCCCAGTAATTGAGGTGTTTTATCTCCGTTATGCGCGCCGTGAAGGTTCTCTGTACATTTTCTAGGTCAGCAATTTCACCTGCCTTGAAAGGTGCTGTTAGTGTGCAGCAGTATTCCAGCCTAGATAGAACAAGTGACCTGAAGAGTGTCATCATGGGCTTGGCCTCCCTAGTTTTGAAGGTTCTCATTATCCATCCTGTCATTTTTCTAGCAGATGCGATTGATACAATGTTATGGCCCTTGAAGGTGAGATCCTCCGACATGATCACTCCCAGGTCTTTGACGTTGGTGTTTCGCTCTATTTTGTGGCCAGAATTTGTTTTGTACTCTGATGAAGATTTAATTTCCTCATGTTTACCATATCTGAGTAATTGAAATTTCTCATCGTTGAACTTCATATTGTTTTCTGCAGCCCACTGAAAGATTTGGTTGATGTCCGCCTGGAGCCTTGCAGTGTCTGCAATGGAAGACACTGTCATGCAGATTCGGGTGTCATCTGCAAAGGAAGACACGGTGCTGTGGCTGACATCCTTGTCTATGTCGGATATGAGGATGAGGAACAAGATGGGAGCGAGTATTGTGCCTTGTGGAACAGAGCTTTTCACCGTAGCTGCCTCGGACTTTACTCTGTTGACGACTACTCTCTGTGTTATATTAGTGAGGAAATTATAGATCCATCGACCGACTTTTCCTGTTATTCCTTTAGCACGCATTTTGTGCGCTATTACACCATGGTCACACTTGTCGAAGGCTTTTGCAAAGTCTGTATTCTTTTAGTCTTCTAGTGCATTTAGGACCTTGTCGTAGTGATCCAATAGTTGAGACAGACAGGAGCGACCTGTTCTAAACCCATGTTGCCCTGGGTTGTGTAACTGATGGGTTTCTAGATGGGTGGTGATCTTGCTTCTTAGGACTTTTTCAAAGATTTTTATGATATGGGATGTTAGTGCTATCGGTCTGTAGTTCTTTGCTGTTGCTTTACTGCCCCCTTTGTGGAGTGGGACTCTGTCTGTTATTTTTAGTAACTGTGGGACGACCCCCGTGTCCATGCTCCCTGTCCATAGGATGGAAAAGGCTCATGATAGGGGCTTCTTGCAGTTCATGATGATCACGGAGTTCCATGAGTCTGGCCCTGGGGCAGAGTGCATGGGCATGTCATTTATCGCCTGTTCGAAGTCATTTGGCGTCAGGATAACATCGGATAGGCTTGTGTTAACCAAATTTTGTGGCTCTCTCATAAAAAATTCATTTTGATCTTCGACTCTCAGTCTGGTTAGAGCTTGCTAAAAACTGAGTCATATTGGGACTTGAGTAGCTCACTCATTTCCTTGCTGTCATCTGTGTAGGACCCATCTTGTTTAAGTTAGGGGCCCAATACTGGACATTGTTCTCGACTTTGATTTGGCATAGGAGAAGAAATACTTTGGGTTTCTTTCGATTTCATTTATGGCTTTTAGTTCTTCCCGCGATTCCTGACTCCTATAAGATTCCTTTAGCTTAAGTTCGATGCTTGCTATTTCTCTGACCAGTGTCTCCCTACGCATTTCAGATATATTGACCTCTTTTAGCCGCTCTGTTATTCTTTTCAGTCGCCTGTAAAGGGAGCGCCTGTCTCTTTCTATTTTACATCTACTCCTCCTCTTTCTTAGAGGAATAAGCCTTGTGCATACATCGAGTGCCACCAAGTTAATCTGTTCTAGGCATAAGTTGGGGTCTGTGTTGCTTAGTATATTTTCCCAGCTTATATCGGTTAGGACTTGGTTTACTTGGTCCCACTTTATGTTTTTGTTATTGAAGTTGAATTTGGTGAATGCTCCCTCGTGACTAGTCACATTATGTCGGTCTGGGGCTCCACGCATACATGTCTGAACCTCAATTATGTTGTGATCTGAGTATATTGTTTTTGATATGGTGAAGATGAGGTCTAGTGTATTCTCCAGTCTAGTAGGCTCTATTATTTGCTGGTTTAAATTGAATTTTGTGCAGAGATTTAAAAGCTCGTGTGAGTGTGAGTTTTCATCAGAGCTGCCTCCTGGTGTTACTACTGCAACAATATTATTTGCTATATTCCTCCATTTTAGGTGCCTTAAGTTGAAATCCCCTAGGAGCAAGATGTTGGGTGCAGGAGCTGGAAGATTTTCCAGACAGTGGTCAATTTTTAACAGCTGTTCCTGGAATTGCTGGGATGTTGCATCCGGAGGCTTGTAGACTACCACAATGACTAGGTTTTGGTTCTCGACCTTTACTGCTAAAACTTCCACTACATCATTTGAGGCATTAAGCAGTTCTGTGCAAACAAGTGACTCTGCAATGTACAGGCCAACCCCCCCCCCCCCTTTTGCCTGTTCACTCTGTCACATCTATATAGGTTGTAACCTGGGATTCATATTTCGTTGTCCAAGTGATCCTTTATGTGGGTCTCAGTGAAAGCCGCGAACATTGCCTTTGCCTCTGCAAGCAGTCCACGGATGAAAGGTATTTTGATGTTTGTTTCTGGCTTTAGACCCTGTATATTTGCAAAGAAGAATGTCATCGGACTGGTGGTATTGTTGGTACTGGGGGGGGGGGATTTTTTTCCCGGCATTAGTATCTGTATCTGTTGGTTTGGAGTGGAGGCCATCGACTGTGGTTCCACTCCAGGAATGACTGGATTTGGTGTACGATTTCTGCTATTTCCTGCCAGTTTTTTTTCCTTCCTGGCACTAAAAAACCTCTCCCTCTTGAGTGGCTGTGGCTACCCAGGTTTTCCCATGGCCTGGATGTTTTGTATCTTTTTGTCCCCTTTAGATGGTGTGCCTGGCAATTTAAGTTATAGCACAGTCTTTCCTGTACTGAAGAGGTACACATTTCAGGGTGAAAAAGCTTACAGGAAGGGAGTTTGCATTTTCCTGTTGTCATATGGGCATGGCATTTTCTAGGGTGGTCATAGTTGCACGTCCCGTCTGTTTTTCCAGATTTCCCATGTCTGCAGATACCAAGTGCATAGTATGTGCACAGGCTTGGTTTCCGTTTGCCTTGGGTTTCTGTGACTGTATTCGCTGTTGGTGCATGTTTCCCTGTCTTATTCCTATCCTCCCTAGCACCAACAATGGAGCTCCCACCAGTTGTTCTTGGTGATATATCCTCACTATTGCTAGTGGAGTCCTCTTGTTTGCTATGTCCTGTGGTATTTCTAGTTTGCAATATTGGTTTTATCTTATCTTTGACTACACTTGTTTCCCTACTACGGCTCCTGTCCCCTATGAGGTCATTTATATGTATTCCTTCCTGCATATAATTCCCGACTACCTGGACAAAATCTCCAGCTTCACCATTACTGTCTCCCAGGACAGCACCTCCAGCTTCACCATTACTGTCTCCCAGGACAGCACCTCCAGCTTCACCATTACTGTCTCCCAGGACAGCACTATCAGCCCCACATTTACTGACTACCAGGACATCACCTCCAGCCTTACAGTTTGTGACTACATGGCCAGTATCAAGGGCAGTACCATTCAGCCCAGACTTTTTATGTTCCCATCTGTTGTAGAAAGCTTCCAGGTTGTCTATGAAAGCAGCTTTGATGTTATCCTCTTTTAATACCCTTGTGATTTTAGTCCACAGATTTATCTCATTTGGGCATACTCAAAAACACTTCCCTGTTTTAATACTGCTTGTAGCTAGTTTTTGGATATCTGCACAAGGGGCGTGACACCAATTTCCACAAAAATGACAATTTATCCATGTGGAAGCCCGTTTGTTTGATTGACCGCAGACTACACAGGGCTTCATAATGATTTGAATGGTTGATTTACTGTAATTCTACTAGCAACCTCTTGAATATTCTATTAATAACCTCCTTAAATGAAGCTCTAGCTATTTTTATTTCTATTTCTAACTGTACTTGTATATTGGACAGCTTACCATGTACGTTCCTGATTTATATTTATTGTTTGTGTTTGATAAGGGCGCCTACAACCCCATCCGTTTACAGTCTGCTTTATTGTCCAAGGAAACCATTTGAAACCAGTCAAGGGTTCGGACCAGTCAAGGGTTCGGACCAGTCAAGGGTTCGGACCAGTCAAGGGTTCGGACCATCAAGGGTTTGGACCAGTCGAGGGTTCAGACCAGTCGATCTGATCTGATCAGTGGGTCACTTATTTAAAACATACTGGTCGGTGATTTGGGCTAACACATGAAGGATCTACCTGAAATTATCTACCCGAGTAATATGTGATTTGATTGACACAAAAGTATAACTTGCATGTTGAAGAACCGGTGATTTCTGGCAGCTCCTACAATGATGAACGGTCGAGCCTCAACCCTTGTTTATCAATCGCTGTATCTAGCTTTTCTAGTTTTTTTTCGTCTCCACCACAATAAATGCTATATTATCACTATAGTTGACTGGTGGAAATTTTGGAGGAAGGACGCTTTTTCTGTAGTAATAATTGCTTCTCGTTGTGTATATTGCGACCGCTGGTAACTACAGGTTATATGAAATTCACAGTATACGTCTGGTATTTCAAGAAAAAAGAAACTAATGAAAGTCACTCCACTCCACTAAGTACCATTATAATACTGATTAGTTGCTACTACAACACTGTATTCTGCTATTCACTGGTATCACTAGATTATATGCGAGTACACTAGCAGGCCAGGAAGATTATTAAAACAGCTGACCACTGTGGTAAGATTCTGGCGACTTCTGGCACCTGCCTCTATAGGCTTATCACTTCATTTACAAATTCACCTGTTTTCAAATGACACTTTAGCCTTTATCATCTATATACTAGGGAGCCATTGTAGTATACACTATACACTATGTATACACAATGTTATCAGGGAGACTTTCTTTCCTCTGACAAAGAAAAGTTCTCCTATTATTATTTTGCACACGGAACACAGGCCTATGATTCCCCTCTGGCAGTAAACTCTGCTAGGTAGTGCACACTAATTCTCCTTTTTTGACTCAGTATATAATGTTTTCCGCCCAAGATTGGTTCCAGGCGCTAGAGGGATGTATCGTATAGGATTGATGGCACAAATTAAAGTTCTAGCACGTAAGAGCGACCGTGAAAACACGAGAAAACACGGAGCACAATGAGGCATGCTACCCGGCGAGGGTAGAAATTTGGGCATAGTATCACCTTGTGTATGTTTCTCAGTGTATATATATTGTTAAGAGTTGTACAAGAATTAAGACACATGTTCAACATCTGGGTATCTTTATTGTAGACGTTTCGCCATCCAGTGGCTTTATCAATACAAATTCCAGGACATAATTTGAAGACAGTAGAACTAAATACAGAAGATGTGGTAATCAGTACCTCAACCTTGGAGTTGGTGTGAAGAGCACCGTAGTTGTGGAGGTTCTGGAGGAAAGACGTATGTATAATGTTCGCCAAGACCGTAGTCCTGGGACGGGTCTCAATCTTGCGATGACCCGTCTCTGGCTCCCGAGGGAGAAAGGTTTCTACAATGACGCGACATATGCTGTTCAAGCACTCTTCTGGTCAGTTCAACTGGTGCATCTCATAAGCGACAACACCGTATGTACTCCTAACTATGGACACTAGCGAGGAGGAGGATATGTCGTTATCACAGGTAACAGCTTGTCTGGTTCGTTGACTCCATGGTACACTAGTGTGGCCGCAGTCATCTCTGGTTTCTCTTCGGGAGGGAATATCACTCCTAGTTGCCTGCGGAGCGTCTCAGTAACTTCGCACTCCCGAAGATAGTGTGTCAGGGGCCGCTGGACAACGTGCTGACAGTACTGGCACATCTCCTCCTCAGCCTTGTCTACCATCATCTTGGCTGTGGGAAAGCCCAAACGAAGCCGATGGATGGCGGTACACTGCGCTCTGGACCAGCTTCTATCATATGGAGGGGGTTCTCCCTGAGTCGCTGCTCGGTACCACTGTTGAGATGGGGTATAACCTAAGACCTCCCCCATAAGTTTCATGGCTCTGGCAGCCACCAGTTTGGTCTGTCGTAAGCTGATTGGGACAGTAATCCCAACATGTGGATAGTCTGTTGCTGCCTTGGCTGCATCATCTGCCGCCTCATTTCCCCGGATGCCAGCATGGCTGGGGATCCAGTTCAATGTCGATCTGTTACCCTGAACTTCTAAGGCTGTCATTATGCTCAGGATCAATGTGATGAGGTGAACATTGTCCTGTGGTTGAGGATGGGAGAGGGCATTGATTGCAGACGTGGAATCAACATGTATGACAGGTCGGAGTCGATGTCGTAGGGCATGTGACAATGCCTGCTGAATCGCCACCAGCTCAGCTTGAAGGATCGTGCAGTGGTCAGGGAGTCGCCAGCCTTGTGTGTGACCATTGTGGTACAGTCCAGCTGTTGCTCTCTTCCAGTCAGGGTCGACAGAACCATCTGTGAAATACACTGCACATGTGCCTCCCTCTGCCAGTGCCATGCTTGTCTCAGCATGATTGCTGAGAGTGTCTTGACTGCAGAGACGCTTAGAGATGGGTAGCTGCATGATGCAAACATCAGCTGGATCTGGGCGCCAGGGAGGTGGTGGATGGTACCCAGCAACAGGAAGGTCACAACTCTTCTCAAGGAGTAGTTGTATAGGCAGCAGCTTCCGCCCAGCAGCACAAAACGAACGGATCCAGGAGTAGTCTGTGAAGAGTGTGGGATCTTGTGCCATGGTTGTCAATATCCGTCTCCTTAGTGGGGTACCTTGCTGCCTGTGCAGAATCGTGGCCACTTTGCAGGCGTTTATGTATCTCACTCTGTCAGCCAAGGAAGGAAGCCGGGCCTCAGATCTGAGACATACTGTGTTGGTCCAGATGGGGGCCCCAAGCATAGTTCTTATCGCCTGATTTTGTACGACCTCCACTCTTTGCCTGCTCTGCGGGAAGAGATGAGCTAACGCCGGTGCACCGTAGTCAATGAGCGAGCGTATAGCTTGTATATAGTACAAGCGAAGTACATCTTTGCTTGCCCCTGCACGGTGCCTCGTCATGGCTCTCATGGCGTTGAGTCTGAGTAGAGCACGTGACCTGACATACTCGGCCTGTTTCTGAAAGGTCAGCTTTTTATCAATGTAGATTCCCAAGTACAGGTAGGAGCCTGTCCACTCAAGTTCTGTATCCTGAATACGTAATCTATTCACAGGATCTGGTCCCTTGAACATCATTGCAAGAGATTTCTCGGCCGAGATCTTGAGGCCTAGTTCCTTGCAAGACTGCGTAATTAGGTCCAAAGCTCTCTGAGCCTGTCGTTCTAAATTACCTTTCCCATTCACTACGAGTGCAAGATCATCAGCATAGCTGAGGAGCTGTGTACCACTATGAAAGGGAAGGCTCACAAGTTCCTGCATAAGGATGTTAAACAGGGTAGGACTGAGCACACCTCCTTGTGGCGTACCGTTTTCCAGGGATTTAAAGGAAGAGTAGTGTCCCTGAAAGCTGACACAGGCCTGCCTGCCCCTAAGGTAGGACTCTATCCAGGCCAGGAGGCGTCCTTTGATTCCCTTCCGAGCTAGTATTGCCAGAATTGCTGTGGGGCTGGCTAGCTCAAATGCCTTTTCAAGGTCGAGGTAGACGACAATACTAGGTTTTTTGTTACTGTCAGCAATCTGGCTTAGTAGAGTGGTTATGCACTCTGTTGTACCCACTCCTTTGGTGAAGCCAAATATGTGATGATGAGAGGGTCCAAGTTTCCATAGGAGGCGGTTTAACACCATCCTCTCAGCAGTCTTGGCTAAGCAGCTGGTCAGCGATATGGGTCTCATACTGCCTGGGTCCTTGGGCTTTGGAATTGGTACGATGGTAGCTTTCTTCCAAGCTGCTGGGAGTGTCCTGGCCCTCCACGACTTGTTAATGACGTCTAGTATGGCCTCCCATCCACTCTGCCCAGCCCGTGCAATCATGGAGTATGTAACACCATCGATGCCCGGGGCAGTGTCACCTGTGTTCTTAATGGCACGTCGGAGTTCTAAGTCCGTGAGGTCTTCATCAGTCACATCTTCCGACTCACATGCAGCTTGTATCGTTAGCTGGCGCTGTGGCAGAAGATCCGTCTGTATATTCCGGATGTCCTGTGGGAGCTGAGTGGATGCTCCCCTGGAAGTGAAAAGCTCCACTAGTTTCTCAGCTTCCTGGGATGGGTTCGGGTGTGCTGGTGGCCTCGGCTTGCTCTTGCCAGTTGCTATGTTGAGCTTGCCCCATATCTCAGATAAGGTGGTGTGATGCCCGAATGTTGAGCACCACTCCAGCCATTTCTCAGTTTTTACTCTGAGAGAGACTCTGCGGGCATGCTGCACAATGGCTCTCAGAGTATTCCTGTTCTCTGCGTAGGGTTACGCCTGTATAGCTTCCTAAAAGAGTTGATGCGGTGGTTCTGCTCCCGCACCTCGTCGTTGTAGAACCACCAGTCTCTTTTGTGAGTGCGTCCTGCAGACTTCTTTGGAATTGCGCACTCTGCTGCCTGGATGAGAACAGTGATTAGCTCCTGTTCAGCCGTATCACAGTCTTCAGATAGAGAGTATGTGGACCACCAGTCATGAAGATAATCCTGGAACACCTTCCAGTTGGCCCTCTTTACGTCCCATCTAGGAGGCAGCACAACTGTGGGAGGCCTGTTGATGTTGAAGGTGGTGATCACTGCAAAGTGGTCACTGACAAGGTGAGGATGGGTTTCCCATGTGGCTCCTGCTGCGAGTTGTCTTGACCCGAAGGTAAGGTCGAGGCAGCCACCCAACAGGTGTGTGGGGTCTCCATTGTTTAGCAACTTTACCTCTGGAATATCGTGTAGGAGCATTGCTATGTGTCTGCCAGCAGCATTGGTTGCTGATTGAGAGTGCAGCATTGGGTGATGTGCGTTGAAATCTCCACCCACAATAATACACTCACTGCGTGCTAGTGCGAGGAGCTCTGCAATGTCGAGGGTGTGTCTTGGGTTCTTGTAGATGTTATAGATGGTAATGGGCGCCCCAGGTATGTGCACAAGGATGGCATGTACCTCGACATCCTCCCCACAGTCCACAGGGTTGGCTATAACCTCGTGAGGTATTGTATTGGATACAAATACAGCTGTGCCTCTGCAGTGAACGCCCGGGTCCGTGTGCCGAAAATACCCAGCAAAACCGGGTAGTCTTGGGCACATAGTCGGGACAGTCAGAGTTTCTTGTAGCAAGACGATATCAATCCGATCCCGAATTACTGCCTCCAGCAAGAGGTGCTGTTTGCCCCTCAGGCCCTGAATGTTCCACTGTAGGACCTTGAGGGTGTGATTTGGTACCGAGGTTATTCCATTGATGTTGTTTCCTGAGCTGGAGACTGAGTTCTGCCCGCTCTGAGAACCTGCAAATTCATGGCATCCACTGTCTTCTCTTCGGTCAGAAAGCACACTCTCAGGAGCGTACTGACCATCTGCCGGAATGCGCTCTGTTGTTCCGTGGAGTTGATTGTGTTGCAAATAAGATCTGTGAACACCTTGATGAGTGCTACGAGATCCTCCCTGGTGAGGGCCTGCTTTGGAGTTGGATTCGAAACAGTGGATATTATCTGGGTTGTTGTGGTCTGTAGGGACTGCTGAGGGTTGGATTTCTTCATTGTATGCACCGTGGTCTGTTGCTGTATACCAGGTTGGGTAGCCGGGATCTGCTGGTGAGGTTCCAGTTGAGTCTGCAAAGCGCCTGTGCCGGGTAAGGAGTGCCTGCGTTGTCGTGCTATGGCCGGTGGGGGCTCGTTTAGTGCCGCCTGCTGATCGCATTGACCATTTGCACCCTGTTGACGCCTCCTGTTCCTCTTGTTTCTCCGTTGAGGTAGGGGTGCAGGAGGTTCTTGACCTTGCCGCCTGGTTGAGGCTTCTAGGGTTGGGAATTCCTGGGCATTGACTTGGGTTAGCTGCTGAGAGATCTGCGGTATGGCAGGGTTCTCTGCACCCATCGTTTGCTGAGAGTGATGATCCGTCGTAGCCTGTTGCCGAGTTTTTGGCGTCTTCCAAACTTCTTGAATTCTGGCGAGCCTCTCGGGGCATCGAGGATTCCAGGCATGGTGTTTCTGCCTGCAGTTCGGGCATTGTGGAGTTGGTGGCGATGCATTTTTCAGCTTGGTGATGCATTCCTCGGTAGGGTGGTGCTGGCTGCAGACACCGCAGATTACTCTGTTCGGACAAAGTGCACCCAGGTGTCCATAACGCTGACACTTGAAACAGCAAACTGGTTCTGCAGTGAAGGTCCTGATATCGTACCTGCCCCAAGAACCGAGGTCCAGGTGGGATGGTAGTGGTCCTACATGGTGAATGAGGACCTGTCGGGTTGGTGCATTGCCTGCCGTCTTTGCCTTGAGACGTTGAGCTGACACCACACTGGGGTGAGCTGCTACTGCCTCGATGGGCATCATCAGTCCAGTTCCTCCAGGGTGAATGAGCGATCTGTCTCCATGACTCTCTTCAAGGTGGTATACATTTCCTTGTTGAGAGGAGTCAATATTGGTTCTCCCCTCAAGTTGAACCATATCTTGAACTTCAGGTTGTGTCGTGATTCCAGGTATGAAACAACCCCATAGTGGGTTCTGTGGTCCCCGTAAGACTTCACCTTGAATTTGCCAGGTCGGTTGAGCTGGTTTGCCTGCTCCTTGGACGGATGGCGCTTCTTCTTGTTGTCCACAGTGTTCCATCCCTCTTGGTTTTTGGGGGGTGGGGTGTTTATTTCCGCACCTGTTTCTATTGTCACTGGCTCCATGGTTGGGACTGTCAGATCTGCTACAATGTGAGCAGGATCTTCCTCTTCCTCTCGCAACTTCTTCGCTAGAATTTCGCCCCACATTTCCAAATCTGAGTCCTCTGTCGTGTTCATGGAGCATCGTGACCTCTTCTTTTCGGCAGAAGCCATGTGCCTATCTTGTGATAAGGTAGTGAACTCCGTGAACTGAGTGTGTGTCAATGGATTGTCGTAATACGATTGTCTCAATCTCTACGTATCTGGAGGAAAGACAAGGAGCCTGGCGCTTATATACTAACGTCAGGTGGAAAGGGGACGTGTAGCAGACGAGGGTATAGTCACTTGTAGGCGGGATTTCCCAGTGGAAGTAGGTCCTACCCAAAGAGATGGGTTAGTTGTAGTAGTAATTGTTGTAGCCGTGAAGAAGGTTATGTACATGTCCTCAGAATCAAGATTCCGTGATGTTGCAGTGTCTGACAGGTTGTACAAGAATGGTATACAATCTGCATGACAGTGTCTTCCATTGCAGACACTGCAAGGCTCCAGGCGGACATCAACCAAATCTTTCAATGGGCTGCAGAAAACAATATGAAGTTCAACGATGAGAAATTTCAATTACTCCGATATGGTAAACATGAGGAAATTAAAACCTCATCAGAGTATAAAACAAATTCCAGCCACACAATAGAGCGAAAAACTAACGTCAAAGACCTGGGAGTGATCATGTCGGAGGATCTCACCTTCAAGGACCATAACATTGTATCAATCGCATCTGCTAGAAAAATGACAGGATGGATAATGAGAACCTTCAAAACTAAGGATGCCAAGCCCATGATGACACTCTTCAGGTCGCTTGTTCTATCTAGGCTGGAATATTGCTGCACACTAACAACACCTTTCAAGGCAGGTGAAATTGCTGACCTAAAAAATGCACAGAGAACCTTCACGGCACGCATAACGGAGATAAAACACCTCAATTACTGGGAGCGCTTAAGTTCCTGAACCTGTACTCCCTTACAGCGCTGTATAGCCCTTGTGGTTTAGCGCTTCTTTTTGATTATAATAATAATAATAATAATAATAATAATAATGTACTCCCTGGAACCCAGGCGGGAGAGATACATGATTATATACACCTGGAAAATCCTAGAGGGACTAGTACCAAACTTGCACACGAAAATCACTATCTACGAAAGCAAAAGACTCTGCAGACGATGAAACATCCCCCCAATGAAAAGCAGGGGTGTCACTAGCCCGCTAAGAGACAACACAATAAGTGTCAGGGGCCCAAGACTCTTCAACTGCCTCCCAGCATACATAAGGGGGGTTACCAATAGACCCCTGGCTGTCTTCAAGCAGGCACTGGACGGGCACCTAAAGTCGGTACCTGATCAGCCGGGCTGTGGCTCGTACGTTGGATTGTGTGCAGCCAGCAGTAACAGCCTGGTTGATCAGGCCCTGTTCCACCATGAGGCCTGGTCACAGACCGGGCCGCGGGGGCGTTGACCAACGGAACTCTCTCCAGGTAAGCTCCAATTAACACGTCCCCTTTCCACCTGACGTTAATACATAAGCACCAGGCTCCTTGTCTCTCCTCCAGAGCTTCCACAACTACGGTGCTCTTCACACCAACTCCAAGGTTGAGGGACTGATTACCTCATCTTCTGTATATAGTTCTACTGTCATTAAATTATGTCCTAGAGTTTGTATTGATAAAGCCACTGGATGGCGAAACGTCTACAATAAAGATACCCAGATGTTGAACATGTGTCTTAATTTCATTATTGTTAATTAAGAGTATTTTTGACGAGGTAAATAGTTTAATTGACTCACAGGTAATTTATAGACTTGAAACACTGTTTCACCTTAGGGAAGGTTCCTTGCTGCTGGTGATAAGAAAGATGGGCTCGAGATCTAAGGAAATTGTGTGTTCTAATTTCTTGAATCGAGTCTGAATGTCTTCCATTCCCCAGGGAATATATGATCACTAGGGGTTTAGCGCTCCCCTATAAATTTAATAATAATAATTTAAACCTAATTAATAAACCAACCAACTGGGAAACAAAGCCTAATACGGCGTGATTTGCAGTGGCCCTATAGATCCATAGGGAAAAGGTAGCGAACTTCTGCACCATCGTTGGTAATAATAATAATAATAATAATAATAATAATAATAATAATAATTATTATTATTATTATTATTATTATAATATTTTTATTTACTACAAGTAAATGTACAAGGTATACATCGTGGTAAGCTCCTCTCTTCTATGTGCGGGTTATTTGTGTATCGTTCCAGTCACGGTATTGTGCCTTTTTTTGTTACTACTGTATAGAAAGCCGCTTGTTATGCAGAGCATTTCGGGCAAATTAGGTCAGTTTTCTCCCAGGCTGCGACCCACACCAGTCCACTAACACCCAGGTACCCATTTTACTGATGGGTGAACATAGACAACCGGTGTAAGGTAACACGTCCGATGTTTCCACCCCTTCGCCGGGAATCGAACCCAGACACCTCACCGTGTGAATCGAGAGCTTTGGCCACCAGGCCACGTCTCGTTCTACTCCATGCTTTGAGTATCAGTGTCAAATTTACTTGTTTTCTTTTCCTGGGACGTGTGTGTCCAATGTCCTCATGAAAAGGACCCCAATAGAAATAAGTTACTCTGTCTGACTTTTTTGGGTTATCCTAGGTTCTCTACACATATGCTGCTATGTACGATAATTCTATGTAACTGTATGTGTGTATACCTGAATAAACTTACTTACTTACTTAACATTGCTAGCTGCTGGACAACTGGTCAGCTCGCCAACTTTTAGGCTTCGGGAAAGCCTGGCGTTCTTTTAACTCAGGCATTTGTGTGTGAGTGTTTGCCTCTGCTGGGATTTAAGCAAGGTGAGTCACCTGACTTAATTGGGAATTTATTGTTTCAGTTTCTCTTTCCAGAGGAAACTTTGTTTTCATTATATTTTTTGTCCAATTTGGGCAACATTGTTTTTTACGGACTACCGGCAAGCAGGGTTCAATAAAGCATAAACTTTAGTAACCCTTAACAACAACAACACCAGCAAATTTAGTTCTGCTTAGACTTCTACTCTAGCCTTCGTCAGGTGTGAACGTCTTCCTCCCCTGAGTATCAGTGACGAATTTCCAATGTTCTCTCTGGACGCTTGTCGTCATCTATTTTGTTCTCCAGGCACATTACGAGAGGGGCACCTGTCATCGGGTTAATTTAAGTCACCTCTATTTTTCGGCACTGCTGAAAATTCTTTCACGGTTTTGGTGCAGAGTCGGTTACTGAACCAAGGTGAGGTGTATGGGCATATCGCTCTGCTGGGGCTTGGCAAGGGTGTCTTCCTGATCTAATTGGGAACTTTTAGTTCCTGTTTCTATTTATAAAGGAACTCTTTTTTCCTTTTTCTTTCATCATCTAGCTTTGGGAAACAAATCTTCACTGAACATCGGGAAGTCGGGCTGGATACTGTGTAAGCTGTCAGTGGCCCTGATAAACAACAATAACAGGAATTGTTATAAATTTATTCGAGATCTCAACATTAGTGTAGTAAAACAATAAGTTTTGGTGTATTTACGTATGAATACTGACGAAGAACAATACGTCATCACTTTACTTCAGAGGCAGTTTCCAGGTGAAAGAAATCTGACTTTGAATTATTAGTTAATACAAGAAACTCGAATATTGTGGCTCATTTATCTTTGTTTTTTCCTCAAGGTGCCAAGTACCCAGGTACTTATATACTGCAAGGTGAACATATATATACTGCAAGGTGAACATATATATACTGCAAGGTGAACATATATATACTGCAAGGTGAACATATATATACTGCAAGGTGAACATGTATATACTGCAAGGTGAACATATATATACTGCAAGGTGAACATATATGTACTGCAAGGTGAACATGTATATACTGCAAGGTGAACATGTATATACTGCAAGGTGAACATATATATACTGCAAGGTGAACATGTATATACTGCAAGGTGAACATATATATACTGCAAGGTGAACATGTATATACTGCAAGGTGAACATATATATACTGCAAGGTGAACATATATATACTGCAAGGTGAACATATATATACTGCAAGGTGAACATATATATACTGCAAGGTGAACATGTATATACTGCAAGGTGAACATGTATATACTGCAAGGTGAACATGTATATACTGCAAGGTGAACATATATATACTGCAAGGTGAACATATATATACTGCAAGGTGAACATATATATACTGCAAGGTGAACATATATATACTGCAAGGTGAACATATATATACTGCAAGGTGAACATATGCACCAGAAAACAAAAATAGGAAGGGAAAACGCCTGGCTTCTTATCTCTCTCCACATTTTTATGTTTGATTGTGACTAATATTTCTTCTACACTGTAGGATTTTTGTGAATTCAAAATTCAAATTCAAATTCATTTACTTCTTTGCAAGTAGTACATAGAGATTATATTTTTACAATAATGTGTTGCAGTGCAAAGAGAACCTCTTATTATGCCTTGGCATTATGTGCTGACTTAATTTAATGGCTTCTTGACTACTTAACACTAAAGAAGTTATCATAATTGTACAGTAGTTCTATTAATAATAAATGAATCTAATTTATACAAACCAAAGGATATATTCATGTATTCAAAAATGCTTTTTATGAAACATGATTCAGGAGTAGTTTACAGTAGTTAACAGTATGAGACTGCTACAATTTGGTGAAGGGCAATACTTGTTTTGGTAGGTATGTATATTTCTATGTGGTAATTTGTCAATATATGAGCTTGGTTGTCTAGTTATGAAGTTTTAAGATTTAGGTAATTGGTAGATTTATTGGTAGTGTTAAATATTGAGTATTTAGTCTAGGGTGATTAAGTGGCTTTTGAGAAGAATCTTAAATTGATTTTCAGACCAGGTTACTTTTTCTTTCTTTTTCTCTTATGACATTATGCATAGCTTATCAAGAAAGAATTCTCATCTTCCCCATGAAGATAAATCACTTTGTTTGACTTTTTTGGGGGTTTTCCTTGGTAAGCTAATTTACACTATGTATGATAAGTGTACTTATGTGTATCTGTCCTTAAATAAGCTTACTAATATTTTTGTATGAGGGCATTGGGGGGCTGAATCTCCCCAAGCTCCCCATGGCACCATCACTGTTTACAGTATTAGGAAATGTCTTGTTTGCTGGGAGTTTTATTAATGCAATATGCAATACAACGCATGTGTAATGAGGGTAAAAGCTATCAGGCTGGGAGGTGTTAGGTCAGTACTACTATGTGCTAACTGGTATAAATGGATCCTTCACACAGAGAATACTTGGATCTTCTCAAAGTTTACTCACTTTAACTATTTTTTTAAATGTGTCCACAGAGGGAAAGTGGTAACTAATTATGCTGACCTTCCATGGATAAACGGTTAAGCTTAATCTAACTTTTAGCCTAACCTATGCTGTTTGTAGCTGAGCCTAACCTTAGCTAACTCAACCTAATGTAATATTAATAAAACTCAGGCTAAATTAAGACTAATCAAATTCAACCTAACCTAAGGCTTCCAGCACCCTGAGCCTACAGTGTTGTGCTTGTAAGGGCAGAAGCCTGTGTTTACAGATAGGGTTCTGTCATTTTTTACTTACCGATAGTTATACAACAAAAATGAGGACCAGAACTGGATTCTGCTCAAGCTCCCTAAGCATGACCTTACTGCAACCTGAACTGCTTGGAATTACTGTACCAACAGGTGTTTCACTATTTTGTGAACTACTGAGGAGGCAGTATTTGAAAGAAGTGTTGATCATAAGTACTATGTGCAAAGTAGAGACTTGTACTACTCTCTACATCATTCTCCAGTCATAGCAAGATATCCACTTCCCTCCACCCTCAGTGAAACTTCCATCGCTCCCCATCGTCTGGCAGAATTCTGGCAGTCTGTATGGACTCAATGTACTGTAGTGGATAAAAAACACATTTTCATGTTCTGCAATTTATGTTTTCTTTGCAGGTAATTGGTTACAACATTTAAGTTATGAACAGCCCTGGCTCTTTCTCTTCAGAGACTTAAATCATCAGCTTGGTAAAAATGCCTACAGCAGGAGCTATGACTCTGATGTTTATTGGGGTCATTCTCTTTGCTATAATACTGTTTGTGACCTGTTTTAAGAGGCAAGTTGGCCGTATGAAAGATCGTTCAAGAAGAGATCCTCATATACCTGGTTCTGAGGCTAAAAAGGTTAGTAAAGTATTTACAAAATACTGTACAATGAAACAAACCATGGAACAGGTGGGTTGTGAACCCATGGCAAGTGAGTCGTAAAACTCCAGGCCAGTGTGTAAGCCACTCTGCTTATGCACTGGCCTGGAGTTTTATGGCTCACCATGGGTTCAAACTCCACCTGTTACGTGGTTTGTTTGCAATCGTATTATTACAGTTTCATGAGTCATGCTGTATAATGAATATATAACATACTGTATATACTCTAATCATGATAAAAAGTAAGTGTTCTTTTAAATATTGTGTTAATCAAATTGCCATAGAATGTTTTACCACAAATCTAAAGCTTCTAGCTAGCTCCCGTCTTACAATATATGATGATTGAAAATGTGAATTGAATACTTAGTGTGGGTTTTTACCTCAATATTTTTTAATTTTGAGAATAAACATTAAAATGTTTTGTGCACAGCAGCAGTTTAATATTTAATAATATTGAATATATGAAGCGATAATTTTGGTTTCACTATGAATGCTTTACTTATTATAAATATTTGATTAGCGTAAAATAATTTACCAGGACAGTACTATACTGTATTTACAAATCCTTGCTGTGGCTAGTGTTTTGGGTAGGTCACAGATGCAGTATAATGTATATCCTCTTTTAGGGTACCATACTAACATAAATAAATCACAATTTGGAGAAGAGATTTTAGATGCTATTTTGTTGTCTTGGACCATTATTAGGTCACAGCTGAATGAGAAAAAGAGAGATAACCAGTAAACAGAAATAGGAAGAACACCTGCCTTCTATTTATCTCCACATTTTTTTGTGACTGAAGGTTCCTTTAAAATGTGTAGGATTTTTGTGATGATCTCAGGCATGGTATTGAGATGTTTATACATACATACATACATACACACATATATATATAAGTAAATAAATTCTCTTATTATTTGTAAAACTTTTTTTGAATTAGTTTTAACTCTGAATTATTTTCAAAGGTTTCACATTTTTTGTTCTTTAATATATTTATCAGGCATTAAAGCGAGAAATAGAGCGACGGCTAGACCGGGTTGCTGACATATACTACGAACCCAAGTTGCTCATGCTAGAGATTGACAACAAAACAAATTCTGACCTCCCTCCTTATTACTTTAGGATGAAAGCTGTTGATAATATGAAATATTTAGGTAAGTTTAGTTTGAGGTTAAATACTTATTGCTCTTTCTTTGTTACATTTTTATTATTTCTGTTTGCCATTGCTACCTTTTGTTGTTTCTCTGTTTTTCACTGCAGCTCCCATATTTTTTGTATTACTGCACCTGTCCAGCTCTAACTACAGCCTCTCCTCACTTACCGACGTACTCGTTTACCAACGACTCGGACTTACCAGTATGCATACCTCAATAATGTATATTAGAGCTGATTTCCTCTGTTCTGTTTATTACAACATACAGTGGACCCTTGGTTATCAGCCATAATCCGTTCCAGAAGCTAGGCCTAAAACCTAAATGGCAGATAACCAAAATAATATTTCCCATAAGAATTAATGTAAATACAAGTACAGTGGACCCCCGCATAATGATTACCTCTGAATGCGACCAATTATGTAAGTGTATTTATGTAAGTGCGTTTGTACGTGTATATTTGGGGGTCTGAAATGGACTAATCTACTTCACAATATTTCTTACGGGAACAAATTCGGTCAGTACTGGCACCTGAACATACTTCTGGAGTGAAAAAATATCGTTAACCGGGGGTCCACTGTAGTAGTAGTAGTAGTAGTAGGCAGTAGGTTGGTAGACAGCAACCACCCAGGGGGGTACTACCGTCCTGCCAAGTGAGTGTGAAACAAAAGCCTGTAATTGTTTTACATGATGGTAGGATTGCTGGTGTCTTTTGTCTGTCTCATAAATATGCAAGATTACAGGTACGTCTTGCTACTTCTACTTACACTTAGGTCACACTACATATACATGTACATGTTTATTTATACACACTCAATTGAGTTTTCTGTGATTTTATCTTAATAGTTCTTGACCTTATTACTTTTCCTTTTATATCCATGGGGAAGTGGAATAAGAATTTTTCCTCCATAATCTATGCGTGTTGTAAAAGTCAACTAAAATGCCGGGAACAATGGGCTAGTAACCCCTTTTCCTGTAATTACTAAAAAGAATAAGAAGAAGAAAATTGTCAAAGTGGGAAGTCTGAATGTGCGTGGATGTTGTGCAAATGATAAGAAAGAGATGATTGTGGATGTTATGAATGAGAAGAAGCTGGATGTCCTGGCTTTAAGTGAAACAAAGCTGAAGGGGGTGGGAGAGTTTCAGTGGAGAGGA